>NW_021624159.1:0-15169 GCF_004785775.1 Grammomys surdaster
TCATAGGCCCATCATGGATCATAGGCCCATCATGGATCATAGGCCCACCATGGATCATAGGCTCACCACGGATCACAGGCTCACCATGGATCATGGACCCACAGCTGAACAAAAGACAAGCATGGAGGAAAAAAATAGCAGCAAACTGGGTGTAGAGCCACAGACTTGTGATTCCAGTATTCAGCAGGTGGAGGCAGAGACCCACATGTTCAAGGTTAGCCTGAGTTACATGAGACTCTTTTTAAAAGGGAGAAAAAGAAGGGAGGGAAGGGGAGGAAGAAAAAAGGAAGGAAGGAAGGCCATAGTACAGGAGCTAAAATGGCAGAGGAGGTGTCGGTGGCAGTGACACTTGATCATGCGGCCACAAACGCATTAAAGGTAACAGGGGGTGGGCAGCCTGGGCACTGAAGGTAACAGGGGTGGGCAGCCTGGGCACTGAAGGCAGGAAAAGCATTCAAAGAAGACGGAACCACAGGGGCAGGAGTTTGAGTATGTAAAAGGAAATGGTGGGTTGGGGTTCTGAGCGGCTTTGGTGTGACTCGACTGTGACAGTGGCTAGAGGGGGAGTAGGAGCCTTCCTAGCACCTGTCAGGTCTTCCCTTGACCCCAGACGAGATAGGCTGTTTCCATATGATTCCCTCCCTATCTTTAGTCTGGATCTCTATTAAGAATATAGCGCCGGGCGGTGGTGGCTCACGCCTTTAATCCCAGCACTTGGGAGGCAGAGGCAGGCGGATTTCTGAGTTCGAGGCCAGCCTGGTCTACAGAGTGAGTTCCAGGACAGCCAGGGCTACACAGAGAAACTCTGTCTCGAAAAACAAACAAAACAAAACAAAATTGCCACGCAGCCCTAAAAGCCTGACTTTGAGCTCCAGAACCCAAGTAAAAAGCCAGATGCAGCGGCCTGCGTCTATTATCTTGCACTCCCGTGGGGAGATGGGCTTCAGAGACAGGGAGAGGAGCTGGAAGGCTGTATGCCAACCAGCCTGGAGCACACAGAACAGAAATGAGACACTCCATCTTAGAGACAAGGTAGAAGGAAAGAACCAGCTCTTGGAAGAGTCCTCTGGCCTCCACAGGTGTGGGTGGCGCGCTGCCGGCGTGTGTACCCCGGGCACACACACTTGTTACAACAGCGCTCCCGCTACACAGCACGCCTCCCATGCATCTGGCACTGTGAGGTAGCATCACCTCACACACCTGTCACAGGAACACCTTCAGTCTGCAGGTAGGACAAGCTCAGGGGACATGAGTCTCCCTGACTGGAGCATATAGCTAGGGCTTGGAGAGACAAGAGTTGCAGATGAGTCCACCTGTCTCAGAGGTGACCATTTCCGGTCTCAATGCAGAGCTTACCCAGAAAGTGCCTAAACTTTGAGTAGGGGAAGGAAAGCCCTACCCATTGGCTCACCTGTACCAGGGATGCTGCAGGGCTCAGGGACCCCTGGGGGCAGGACACTGATTCACTGGACAGAGATGTCCAAGGTTTCCTCTTCACTACTAGCACGAGTAGGGAGACAGAAGGACAAAATGACCGGGTCAGATCTAAGGGCTTGGAAGGAGTGGTAAGGTGAAGGAGGCATGCAAGTACTGGAGGATGCAGGGCTGCCCTTACGGGGGTCTGTTTCTCCAGGGAGACTATCACTGCCCGTGGACACTGAGTGCCGAAATGCCTCTGAGAAGCTGTGGGGCCGCTGCGGTCCAGAGCTGCGGGCACCTCTGCTCTTCTGTTCCTGAGCCTGTCAGGGGACAGGGCAGAAGGGCTGGGACCAGGAAGCTCATGCCTTGGAAACTCAGCCTCTAGCAAGGAGTACTGAGGTCCGGGTGTCAGAGGGATAAGTCAGCTGCCTCAGCAGCCAAACAATCAACAGAAGAAGCCTGTGATTGGATCAACGACTACAGGGAGTTTTGTAATTGGCTCCAGAGGACTCACCCGGGTCCCATCCCTGGTGCTGGGCCTTCCCTCCGTAGGGCCCACGTGTACCAGGTGGTTGAAGTTGGTGGGCGGTGAGATGAACTTGGAGCGCACAAAAGGGTCCTTCAGCATCTCCCTGGAGGCAGAGGGGGTGTAAGGAACAGGACAGCAAACCCCGCCCCGCCCCCAGGAGTAGACAGTCCCGCCTAGCAGCCACAGCCACACCACAGGTGAGCACCTGCGCTGCTGCTGTCGCAGCTCGTCAGACACCCGGAAGAAGAAGCGGCGCTTGCTCTTGGTGCGGAACAGCTGGCGCCGGCTGTTGTCCGTGAGGTCAGGAATGTCAAACTCGTCCTTCTCTGTGGAAAATCAGGATGCGGGGGAGGTGCTCACATGTCCCAGCCGGCTGGTGCGCAAGCTCACACTTGTGCATAGGTGAACACACACAGATGTAGGCAGGCATACACTCCCTCACCTGCCAATGGATTCCTGAGGTAGGTCAGGCGGACCTTCTCGGTGCCATAGAGGAACAAGGAGCCCTCTGGATTCAGGGGTCTTACCTGAGGCAGAAAACACAGAGGTCAGGTCATCCCCCCAACCTCCACCCCCACCCCCACACTGCACCCGACCGGTGTTCTGGGTTGACCTTCACCTTCTTGAGTGGCACAGTCTGTACCCATTCTGCTCTCCTCACGTCAAACACATCAATGGAGTTTTCACTGAACACTGTTAGGTAGGGCGCTGTGTAACCTGTAGGTGGGAAACAGCCTGTACTGTGTAGCCCCGGGCAGCCCAGGTCCCTCTCTGAGCCTGTTTCCTCTGTCCCACAGGGAGGCCTGCCTCGCCCAGCTCCATAACAGATGAGATAATAGCCAGCCCTCACTACATGCCCACACAGTTGCAAATGCTTGGCATGTTTGTCTTCTCTTAACTCTCCGGCAGCTCCAGGTAGGAGCAGGTACTATAATCACCCTGATCTCGGACATTAGGTGAGGTAATGGAAATCTCAGAGCAAAGTAATGGTCACGGTTATACGGCTGGTGAGGGACAGGAGACATGGCCAGTGGCAGGCTGGGTTACACAGAACCCTGGGCGTCACCAGAGTTGAGCCTCTGCTCATAAAGCACACTGTCCCCTTCCTTCCTCCAGCCCATCATACCTCGACAAGTGACCACACCAACCCATGCCTCTCCTCCGCTCATTTGTTCATCCTCAACAAGCACAGCCCCCAGGGTGTGCCTGCCCAGGCTGGCTGGCTGAAGGAGCCAACCCTAGCCTGTTCTACAGGCCCCAGAACACAAATGCAGTCACAAAGTGGATGACGAGACCCAAAACAGAGGTCTGAACCAAGAGGTTGCAAAGCATGAGGACTCAGAGGGCAGTAGTGGGGGAGTGAGGGAATCAGAGGCAGCACTGGAGCTGCCACTCAAATTGGCCAGGTAGAGAAAGGAGTGAGGAAGGAGGCCCTAGGCAAGCTACTCAGGACACAGTATAGTCCCAGGACTCCCAGTGCCTGACCCCACCCTGCCAGGCCCTCTACCAGCCTTACCCCAGCCAGTGGGTGCCGCTGGCCACAGTAGCTCGTGGCTTCGTGACTTGCGGCCCGCGCCATCCACATAGACACCAGCAGTGGCGAAGAGCAACAGGAGCTCGCTGAGGCTGAGCTCCACGGCACCCAGCGCCTCGCCCAGGCCCCCACGGGACGCTGGCAGCTCCTCAGCCACCAGGCCAGTTCCCAGGGCTAAGGGTGCAGCCTCATTGAGCAGTGGGTAGAGAGCGAAGGTGCCTGCGGCACCCACACAGAGCCGATCACCCAGCAACCCCAGGCTCTGCACAGGAGCTGGTGCTTGCAGCTCTCGGATGCGGCGCTGCCAGGGCCCTGGTCCTGGGCCCAGCTGGTAACAGAGAACCTGGCGTTTGACTGCCACACAGAGCACTGGAGTCCGGGCCTGCAGGATGCGGCCGGCTACCAAAACCTGACAGCCTCGGGATTCAGGGATCTTGGCACCTGCCACCTCAGCGTTCTCCAGTTCAGCCAGGGCGAAGAGGCGCACACTGGGACCACGGCCACAGAGCACGACCAGCAGGCCAGCGGGAGAGCTCACAGTCATCCGCTGCACCCGGCGGAGGTCTCCCACCTGAAAGATGTCTGTGGTGTTGGCAGGAGAGAGGAGCATGTGGGTAAGAAAGAGCAACTGCCTGTGGTGCCCAGGCCCACACTCACCCAGGCCAAGCCCTCTGGTACCATTGGTGTGAAGATGGATCACAAACAACCCCTCCTCAGTGCCCAGGGCAAGACGCTCTTGGTCTGATAGAGGAAGAGAGGTCAGAGGTCAGAGACACCTGTTCTGTGACACCTGTCCTTACAGGTCTTCAGTTTCTCTTGAGGCAATAGGATTGGTGACCCACACACTGCTGACACACCACATCCTTAGGTTCTCCTTGCTCACAGTTTACACTGGCTCTAATGAGGAAGAGCTTGGTGACTGGGGCCAGGGTTGAAGGCCACTACCTTGAGCTGTGGGATTCTGGGTAAGCCTCCCTCTCTCCATATACAAACCTCTATGTCTTTGTCCTAACTGACCCAGGAGACCCACAGTCTCTGTTGTGACCCCTAACTGGAGCACCTGCAAGCTGGAGTTGGCTCAGGGCCTCAGGTGTAGGAGGAAGCCAGGGAGCTCTGCTTCCTGCCCCTTCCCTAGCTGTCAGTTATGGAGGGAGAGCCCTCACTGAGGCTCAGGCTCCAAACTCAGTGAACCCCAGACAGCTCTGCACCTACCTCCTTGCTCACACAGCTGCCAAGAAGACAGTCATCCTAGCCTCATTTGTCTTTCTGTGGAGAGAGTGTCTTACTCCATAATCCAGGCTGGCCTACAACCCACTATGTAGCTAGCCGGAGCTGGCATGAGTCTGAGGTAATCTTCCTGTTTGGTTGTTGGTATTGTTTGACTGAAGCAGGATCTTCTATATTATAAAGTTCAGGCTGTGCTTGACTTGCTACGTGGATGAGGCTGGCTTTGAACTCTCATCCTTCTGTAGCCCCCTCCCCAGTGCTGGATTTACAGGTGTGTGTGGCACGCTCCCAAGTCCAACTTGTTTGTGTATGTGTGTACAATTTTTTTCATAGAATTATTTGATGTGTCTGAGTGCTTTGCTCAGTGGTGCCAATAGAGCACAGAAGAATGTTCTAGTGGGTGCTGGGAATTGAGCCCAGGTCCTCTAGAGTAGTAGCCAGTGTTCTTAACCACTGGGGCTGCCCTCCAACCCAGTTTTTTGTTTGTTTGTTTGTTTGTTTGAAGCTACTTACTAGCTGAGGGTGACCTGCGCTCCTGATCCTTCTGCTTCTTCTTGTAAGTGCTGGGAAAACAGGCATGCACCAAGCCATGCCTGGGGGTTGAGGTTTTTGAGACAAGGTCTCCATATGCAGCTCACCTCAGGCTGTCTATATACTCTAAAGCCTTCTGCCTCAGCCTCCCAGGTCACCTCTTTTTCTCCCTAAAACCTCTGTTCCTTCCACTTATTTGAGAGTCTCTTAGAAAAAGGAAAGCCAACTGGGAGTGATGGTGCACACCTTTAGCCCCCGGTACTGTGGAGACAGAGGCAGACAAATCTCCAGGCCAGCCTGGTCTACATAGTGAGTTCCCCGATAGCCAGGACTATATAGAGAGATCCTGTCTCAAAAAAACAAAACAGTGCCGGCAGTGGTGGCCGCACGCCTTTAATCCCAGCACTTGGGAGGCAGAGGCAGGTGAATTTCTGAGTTCGAGGCCAGCCTGGTCTACAGACTGAGTTCCAGGACAGCCAGGGCTACACAGAGAAACCCTGTCTCGAAAAACCAAAAAAAAAAAAAAAAAAAAAAAAAACCAAAACAGCAACAAAAGAGAGAACCAGAGTCCTCAGAAGCCAGGCTGTCTGGCTCAGAGGCTATGTGCCTATCTATGCAAGGTGAAGATGGATCACAAACATCCTCAGGGCCACAGCTGGTGGCTAAGAGAATGGCTATTGCATTTGTGACTAGTCTAGGCCAGTGCCTCCCTACATGCACGCCCCTTAGCCCTTCAGCACACGACTTACCAATGACAGCAGCACAGAGCGTGTGAGGCAGCAGCGGCAGTCCATTGTCATAGGCCTCCTTGAGCGTGTACACTGGTCGGGGCCTCGGACGGGCATCCAGTAGCAGCCGCTGCAGCTCACCCAGCACCTGGAGCCAACGCTCCCGCTCTGCCTCATTCTCTGCCAGCAGCAGCACAGTACATGTGGTTGGTGGTACTGTCAGCTGGGAGGCTGTCACCTGTGGACAGGGAGTCAGGCTGGGGGTTACAGCCAAGAGCCAGCCAGCCATCTGTCCTCCTTTCTTCCTTCACCTACTGATGTTTGTGAGCACCGACTGCCAGCTAGCTGGCTGTAGTGCTCGGCAGGGAGTAAGCCACACAGGGTGTCAGACAAGCAATGGCAATCCCTGAGCCTAGTGATGGGCACTATAATGGGAAAGATAAGCACTGTAGGAATGCAGAATAGAGTCCCTAAAGCAGGCCAAGAGGACAAGGATAACTGCTTAGGGGGCAAGCCCACCATCCAGTGTTAGTGAATCTGGGGACAAGGGACTGGGCCTGGAGGGTGCTGGCAATTCTGTGCAGAGGGATGAGACTGAGGAGTTACACATGAATGCAAGGCTAGAAGGAACAAGGTACGGCCAGAGTAGTTAGGGACTCCAGGGTTGAGGGCTGAGAACATCTGCAGGCTCAAATGCTAGGTGGCCAGAGTATTGTTTGAGAGCCTCCTGAGGGTACTGGGAAGCCATCCAAGGGTTTTTAAACAAAGCAGGAAATAGCCAGATTGCTGTGTGGCAAGCTCATGGTGGCTATGGACAGATAGCATGTGGCAGTGAGGTGATTGACAGAGGGACAGAGTGGGGATACCACAGTAACCAAGACAGGGTCAGCACAGAGAGAGAGATGGCGGCTGGGTCCATCCTGCCCTGAGCGCTCGCTCACCCTGAAGATGCGTGGCAGGTCCTTGGATTGGGCGTGGATGACATCTGGGGCCAAGACAGGGGTGGCTGAGAACTGGGGGTCCCTGGGAGGTACAAAGGACACATGAGATACCGTACCACTCCAGAATGAACTCCTCACTACCCATGACTTGTCTTGGGTCACTGTCTGGGACCCACCTCAGATCCAAGGCCTGCAGGAGGACCCCGCTGGCCAGGCTGCCTCGAGGGTCAGGAGCATCAAACAGCAACAGGCGGGAGTCACTGAGCGCAGCATAAACCCGCTGCCAGCCCCGACGGACACCTGAAGGCCGCGGCACCTAGGGGGAAGACAGGCATGGAGGGCTGAGCAAGTCCTCGGCTCCCATGCCCATCCTCCTCAGCCCTCAGCCATAGCTCACCGACAGGAAGCCCTCATAGGCGGTTCCTGTGCCTGTTTCGGGGTGCACCCCCAGGGCTGTGCGGAGGAGTTCAGGGGGCACAGGGCAAGGTGGGGCTTGTGACGCACAAGTTGAGTGACAGAAGTAGCCACAGGCTGTGGAGAGATGGAGAGTTGGGGAGGGATGAAGCAGGCCAGGCCACCTGGGCCTTCCCAGACAGCTCCCTTGGGGCTACTGCCACCTGACCCGTCACCCACTGCCATCAAGTGAGAAAGGAATAACTAAGTAGGAGAATTTGATAAGAAATGTGGGTGCTGTCAGGTTGAGAACAGCCTGGGTGTGTCAGGGTCATGCCCTGGGCTAGTGTGAGGGGAGAACCTGGGGAGAAGGTTCTTACTGTCACAGCCCAGGCCCTGGCGGCCTAGGCCCAGCATCAGCGAGGTGCAGCGGAGACACTTGGTAGGGGATGGGAAACTCCGGGGACGCAGGGTGTGGGAGCCGGGCTGTGAATAAGTACACACTGTCAACACCCCCCCCAGCACCTCCCAGCATCCTGTACACCACCTCAAAGGGTCAGGTGGCCAAGAGGCTGAGCCAGTCCACAGTGTCAACTCTGAGAGCCTGGGAGGCCATGTCAGAAAACCAGCACCAGCACCACCCTAAACGTGGCCTGATAGGGTCCCGCTAGTGTCCTGGAGGGATTATGGGGAAGGGCTGAATGGCTCAGTATCCCACCATCCTGCCCCTCTGGCCACTGACCTTAGCAGGAGGACCTTCTGCAGGGGTAGTAGTGGCAGTAGGTACCCTGGGGAATACACTCTGCAGAAAATGAATGAGCGAGTGAGGAGGGAATGGGCGGAGAGCCCAGCCCCGACTGAGGACCCGTGCTGGTCCTCACCCCCATGCGCATACTGCGGCGGCCCTCTGGCCTCAGCTCTGCGTCTGCTCCAGACCTTGGGCCCTCTCCTGAATTGCCAGGGTCCTTGGCAGAATCCTTCTGGGGATGAAAAAAGATGGAAGCAAGTCAGGGCCACCATGCTTCTCACCAGGACTCCTCCTTAGCTAGTCCCTCTACCTGGATCTTACCTCTGTGTTCCGGAAGGACAGGAGAGGGATGAGGGAGGTAGAGGGCTTGGCATCTGTAGGCAGAGGGTAAAAGTAACTGAGGTTGTTGCCCTGGGACTCAGGGACCAGGGTGGGTGGGGGCTGGTTCCACCTCAGTAAGATACAGGAGTGTTCACAGGTGGGGTCTCGGGGAGTGTGGCACACAGCAGTGGTCAGTTAAGTGCTGAGTGACAGATAGGTCCTGTGTGGGAGGGACAGATTTCTCTCGTCTAGACACAGCTGCCATGGGAGTCACCTAGTATTCACGAGACTGCAGTTGGGGATTGGCTCCAGGGTAGACACTCACCCCCTGATCCTCGAGCTTGAAGTTCCTCCCGTAGCTCAGCCACCTCCTGCTGCAGGGCTTGGCTTTGCTTCTCAGCCTCCTGCAGGCAGCTGGGGGAAGAGGGCAATGGCTCACCAAAGGCCTCTGAATGAACTCCACTCCTGTAGTATCTACCCATGGCCTCACCGTTCAGCCTGGCGCTGAGCCTCCTGCACCTGTGTCAGCTGCTCCTGCAGACCCTGCTTGGCACGGATCTCAGCTTCCAGTGCTGACTGAAGCTCTAGCCGGGCTGAGGCCTCCATCTTCTGGAGCCTCCGAGCCTTCCACTGGTGGTCCTGGGAGCAACCAAGGATGCCCCTGTAAGATGGTCTCTGGGACTGACAGAGACTCCCTTGTCCTCCTGCTTTCCCACTAAGGCCTTGGCCTCACATACCACCTGGCCAGACTCAAAGACCCGACTTTCCTCACCCCTCAGCATAAACCTGGAGCTTTGGGGAATAACAAGATGGCTCAGAAGCAGAGGTATGCTGCCAAACCCAGCAACTTGAGTTCAATCCCTGGGGCCCCACATGGTAGAAAGAGAGAACTAACTTCCTGTAAGCTGTCTTCTGACCTCAACACATATATGCATATGGACGGCTCATGTGCACAGGGCTCACCAGAGGCCGGGTGGGGAGTGTTTGGGTGCCCACATTTCTTAAAGACTCCAGCTCCTCAGCCATCTTAGTAGCCAAGGCCTGCAGGTAGCCTCGAGAGACCTTCTCATCATTCACCCTGAATAGGAATGGGCTGTGTGTCATGGTCTGGGTCCTCAGCCATGCCCTGGCCCCACCAGGCACCATGTACCTACCAGCTGAGGATGTCAGCAATCTGAGCCTCCCAGTTGCTCTCTGTCTCCCGCCGTTCACCCTCCAAACGCTGCTTGCTCTGTAGCTCCAGCTCCAGCTCCTCTGCCAGCTGAGGCCGCAGAGGTCGGTGGGCTCAGTTCCCAGTGGTTCTCGAAGCCCTGGACATCTACCCGTTGCCCACCCCCTGCTGCTCTCCCCACAGATCACCTACCATCCCGAACCCTGTAGAAACCCGCATGCTACAGTGTGTCCAGCAGCTGGGACCCTGGAGCTCTGCCCCGACCCTGCTGGCACTCAGCCTGTCCCCTGGTCTGTCTACCCTTCTCACCCTTTCCTGCTCCCGGCTCAGCCGCTGGTTTTCCTCCTGCAGTCGGCACAGAACCTCCTCTTTCCCAACACTGAGCCTGGGGAGGAGAAGGCCGAGGAGATGGAGTTGACTCCCAGCCCAGCGCTGCCCTGTCCCCTCCTGGCTGCCCTGACCATGCACTCACCCTTGGCTGCAGGCATGCTCCAGCTGCTCCCTCAGAGCCGCCACTTCCTTTCTCAGCTGGGCCTCTTGAGATTGACCCTCAGGAGATCCTACGCCGTTGGTCTCAGGGGCTGCATGGATGGTCTTGACAGTTTGGAGAGGGGGCAAGGCAGGAGTCAGAGAAGCCTGGGACAAGGGTCTGCTCCTAGGACTCTAAGGGGGAAGTCTAAGTGAGAGTGTCTGCTGCCAAAGGAGAAAAGCTTACACACCTTGGCCTGTGAAGACTCTTGTTTACAGTGTCCCTGGAGCCATGTCACCTCCTGACTCAGGGCGGTCACCTGGCCTTCAAGCTGTAATGGGGCACAGCGACAAGGTAATGACAACCCTGGTCATGTAGAACTCTTCGTGTCACTCTGACAGACTCACAGACACACTCAGCAACAAACACAGGTAGCCCCCGGTACCCATCTCACCACCAGGCCCTGGCCAAGGTAACCAGCCACACGGGGTGTAAAGACACAGGCTCCCAATACTTTGAACTATTTGCTGCTCCCCCTGTCCCTACCATCACCGACCTCTCTCCGGACAACCCAGGCTTCCTCCAGCTGGGAGCTCAGGGCCTGGATCTGGCTGGCTGCGGCTGCCTCTCTCTCCTGGGCTTCCCACAGCCTCTGCAGGAATTCTTCCTGCCGGTTCTGGGCTTGGCACAGTTCAGCATCCCGCACTCGCAATGCAGCCTGAGCTTCAGTCAGCTCCTGAGGACCAAGGTAAGAAGGACAAAGCCAAGTCAGGGCACTGACCTCAGGGACACAGAACTCTAGGCCACACACTCACTCATCTAGTGCTCACCTGCTGGAGGCGGTCCTTCTCCTGCTGTAGTTGGACGTCTGGGGCTGGGCTTCTAGCATGGAGGCCATCAGTCTGTGAGAGGGAGGCCTTGCTGTCCCTCAGTGTCTCTGTCAGAAACAGTCATTGAGACTCGCACACAGAACAACTCCACCTCAGCCAGGCATTCTGTGTTCAGGATCTCAGAGAACTTTCTGCACAGCCAGGGAGAGGGTCTACTTCCCCACAATCACACAGCACACACAGAGCCAGAGGCAGGGCTGGGACCCAGGAAGGACCTAAGCTATTCTAGGAACAGGAAAGTGATACCTGCCAGTTTCTCCTGAAGAACCTGTACTTCTCTCTGCAGCTGCAGCAGCTCCTGGGGTTGTAATGGGCCATGCAGGGCCTCTGGCAGGAGAAAGGCCTCTGAGTGAGTAGCCAGGCCTTCAGCAATCTACCCCTCACCCTGGCCTGACAGTCTCAGCATGGCCCAGCTGCCCCTGTACCTTGACACTTCTGGCTGAGCTCCACACAGTGGAGCTTCCACTCTGGGGTAGCCATTAGCTCAGAGCTCTTCTCATCAATGGGGCTGAGAGGGGACAAAGGAACACAGTTGGCAGAAAACCATCCTCAAGGACCATCTGTCCATTCATCTAAGAAACACCCTGGAACATTGCTCCAGACCCGGGCCCTGGGCTCTATGCTGAGAATAGAACCATTAGATCACACTCTGCCTGTACACATGACATTGGACAGCAATGGGTAATCTGAACTGCAGTTTTCTAACAGGAAAATGGAGGTAAAAACAAGGCTTTGCCTAGCAGTGGTGGCATACACATTTAATCCCAGCACTCCAGAAGCAAAGGCAGGTGAATCTCTAAATTCAAGGTCACAGATCAAGTTCTAGTATAGCCAGAACTACACAGAGAAGTCCTGTCTCAAAAATCCAACCAACCAACCAACCAAACCCACCAAGGCTCATGCAGAGGTTCACCAGGGGCCAGTGAGCTGTATCAGCTGGTTAAGGGTGCCTATTGGCAAGCCTGAGCACCTGATTCCATCCCTGGGACCCACAAGGTAGAAGGAGAGAACTGACTTCTGAAAGTTGTTCTCTGCCCTCTACAAGTGCACTGTGGTGAATCACGTCCATATGCACAGAGGCATATTAAGAAAATAAATAAATTAATGTAAAGAAAGAAATCAACCAAGTTAACAAGGTGAGATGAGCCTGCTGCTCCACATCCAATAGTCATTGGTCCTCAGGATGCCGTGAGAGCATGCGTTTCACCTGTGGCTCTCTTGGGTCTCAGGACAACCCAAGTTGAGAAATGAATGCTCTCACCCACTTTACAGAGGACAATGAGGCCGGACAGGACAGGCTCTCCATAGCCTCTGTTGTGAATCTACTGCATGTAACAGTCTGTCACACAGTATAGCCACATGTCCCAGGGGCATAGCCATCCATGACTTTGGTTGACCCTGAGGACAGAGAACTGAGGAGTGACCATCAAATGCTGAAGCCATTTTGTCCCTTCCCACAGGGCTGTAATGGGCCACACATTCCTACCTTTCCAGCAGGTATTAGGACCAGACTCACCTGCCTGAGGTATAAGTGAAGCCTACAAATGGCAGGTGGTGGCCTGAGAAGGCCCCGTGGGAGGATGGTGGCAGCGTCTCCTACAGAAGTGGAAAGGAGAGTCAGAGCCACAGACCAAGCGAGAACCAGAAGAGGCCCATGAACTGGGCATTTACTGGGGTGTATAACTGGGGAATAACACAGCCCCTATCAAAAGGGACAACAACTCCCATGAGCCTTTGAATTCAAGGTCTCCCAGAGGCTGCAGGGAATTTCCTTCTAGATGTGAACTTTGGTTAATAGGATAACAGCTAAGGTCAAAGGGCTTTCACTTGGTACAATTCACCACACAGGTGAGCCAGCCACGGTAAGCCATAACTCTCATGAGCCTCAGAGGTCCAGAGGCCTCAACCTTTCAACTGCTCTAGAGAACATCTGGGGTAGGTTTCCTTAGCTTAGAGGGTCAAGCCAAGCCTCTTACAGAGACATCTGTCACTCACTGGACGGTTGAGGGCGTCATCATCCACATCGAAGTTGGAGGTATCCATCGGCCCTCGAAGCTCAGGGATGTAGGGAGCTGTGCTGGTCGCCAGTCTCTCCCAGTCAACCCCTTCAAAGAAAGGGTGCTTCCGGAAGTCGTCCAGTCCACCACGGCCCAGCCGCTCCTCCTGACGGCACAGCAGCTGTCGGATCAGGTCCTGGGCACTACTAGGCACATCGGGTACATCAGAGGGGAACTGGAGGTGATCCTGTGGGTAAAGCAGGGTGCAGGTCAGGCTGAAAGCCCAATCGGTCTGAAGTTATCTGCAGTCACACAATGTAGAGGTCCCAGGCCACACAGTCAGACCTCGTGGTTCATGATCTTGCCGTAGGTTTCTACCAGAGATTCTGCATAAAAGGGTGTTTCTCCAAAGAGCAGCTCATAGGCACAGACTCCCAGTGACCACCAGTCACACTGTGGGCCGTAGTGGCCCTTGCCTTCCTCCATGGCCTGTAGGATCTCAGGAGAGATGTAGTCCGGGGTTCCAACTGCGACTGATGAATCCACCTGTGTCAGGGGTGTTGGTGCCATGAGGCCACGGAACTGGAGCCACCACCCTACTCTCCAGGTACCCCCTACCTGGAACCTGATGTCCGTGCCCTTGACCTGTATCCTCAGTTCCAATCCCAGGTGGGCTTCTTACCATGCCATTGTTGTTGAGACGCAGGCAGGAGCCAAAGTCTGCCAGGCGGATGTGGCCATTCATGTCCAGCAGGATGTTGTCAGGCTTGACATCCCTGAAGGGAGGTGAGGAATGAAGGCTTTGATATGTGTGTGTGTGTTCGTACATGAGCCTGTGTGCATGCCTGTACATGCTCCTGTCCTGTGTACATGCTCATACATGTTCCTGTCCTATGTTCATGCTCACACAATCTCCTGTGTGTACATGCTCACACATGTTCCTGTGTATTCATGCTCACACATGTTCCTCCGTGTGTGTACATGCTCATACATGTTTCTGTGTGTGTGCATGTGGGAGTTAGTGAAAGCAACTGTTGATTCTAGGGGCTGCAAAGTACACTACGGGGGATGAAGCAGTCAGATGTCCCCTAAATGGGTAACACACCACTCCTCTGCCACCATGAGTTGGGTGGGTTTGAGCCAGGGGCTTACCTGCTCTGAGCTCTGACTTCCCCAACTGTAAGATAGGTACACCGGCAAGCCCTACCAGAAGGCTTTAGGGAGGAAGATCGGGAAGTGACAGAGCTTGGGGCCCCACCTGTGGACATAGCCCAGCTGGTGGAGTGAGTGGATGGCCAGAACCATCTCAGCCAGATAGAATTGGGCCAGCTCAGGTGGGAGGCGGTCCTCAAAGCGGCTCAGCAGTGTGAGGAGGTCCCCGCCAGCGTAGTAGTCCATCACCAGGTACTGGAGGGCAGCGTGTAAAGCCAAGAGTCAGACTCAGAATGAGGACACCTGTTGACCTCACATTGGTTCTTGGGGGGCTCTGAGAAGGCAGGGCTGAGCAGTGGCCCTGAGGACTCAAGAGTGGCTAGCTCTTTTTTTTTTTTCTTTTTTTCTGGGAGAGAGAGGGTCTTACAATGTAGCTCTGGCTGTCCTGGAAATCATTATGTAGAACAGGCTATCCTTGAACTGAACTCACAGAGATAGACTGCCTCTTCCTCCCCAGTGCTGGGATTAAAAGGTATGTCCCACCACGCCCAAGAGGTGGCCAGCTCTTAAGCAGAGCTAAGGAAGGAGGGTGTAGGGCCAGGATACGGTGGACAAGTGGCCTTTTCCTTTATCCCTGGCAAGGCTCCTCCCAACCCAAAGTGCCTCACCAGGTACTCCTCATCTTGGAAGGCGTAGTGCAGAGCAGTCACCCAGCGGCTGTCTCCCTTCACTAGGACATCTCGCTCCTCCCGGAAACAGGCCGTCTGAAGCAAGTTTGGAGAGCAGGGGTATGATGGGACCAGATCACAGGAACTCCCCCTTTACCAGCTCAGGGAACAGAGAACTCAAGAGCCCAGAGGCTCTGATCAAAGGGACAGCTCTGCTCAACCCCAGGTGAGGCTAGCCTTGGATGAACCTGAGCCCAGGCTTCCTGGTAGTGGGCCTCAGTATTTTCATAAAAAGAATGGGGACAATCCCTTCATCTTAAGTAAAGTTTACTGTGAAGTGTAGGAGACGGGTGACTATTCAGAGTGGCACCTATGCCTCCCCCTTCTTCTGGTAGCATGCACATCTCCCCTGCCCATCTGCAGCATGCACACCTCCCCTGCCCATCTGCAG
>NW_021624160.1:0-15169 GCF_004785775.1 Grammomys surdaster
TCATAGGCCCATCATGGATCATAGGCCCATCATGGATCATAGGCCCACCATGGATCATAGGCTCACCACGGATCACAGGCTCACCATGGATCATGGACCCACAGCTGAACAAAAGACAAGCATGGAGGAAAAAAATAGCAGCAAACTGGGTGTAGAGCCACAGACTTGTGATTCCAGTATTCAGCAGGTGGAGGCAGAGACCCACATGTTCAAGGTTAGCCTGAGTTACATGAGACTCTTTTTAAAAGGGAGAAAAAGAAGGGAGGGAAGGGGAGGAAGAAAAAAGGAAGGAAGGAAGGCCATAGTACAGGAGCTAAAATGGCAGAGGAGGTGTCGGTGGCAGTGACACTTGATCATGCGGCCACAAACGCATTAAAGGTAACAGGGGGTGGGCAGCCTGGGCACTGAAGGTAACAGGGGTGGGCAGCCTGGGCACTGAAGGCAGGAAAAGCATTCAAAGAAGACGGAACCGCAGGGGCAGGAGTTTGAGTATGTAAAAGGAAATGGTGGGTTGGGGTTCTGAGCGGCTTTGGTGTGACTCGACTGTGACAGTGGCTAGAGGGGGAGTAGGAGCCTTCCTAGCACCTGTCAGGTCTTCCCTTGACCCCAGACGAGATAGGCTGTTTCCATATGATTCCCTCCCTATCTTTAGTCTGGATCTCTATTAAGAATATAGCGCCGGGCGGTGGTGGCTCACGCCTTTAATCCCAGCACTTGGGAGGCAGAGGCAGGCGGATTTCTGAGTTCGAGGCCAGCCTGGTCTACAGAGTGAGTTCCAGGACAGCCAGGGCTACACAGAGAAACTCTGTCTCGAAAAACAAACAAAACAAAACAAAATTGCCACGCAGCCCTAAAAGCCTGACTTTGAGCTCCAGAACCCAAGTAAAAAGCCAGATGCAGCGGCCTGCGTCTATTATCTTGCACTCCCGTGGGGAGATGGGCTTCAGAGACAGGGAGAGGAGCTGGAAGGCTGTATGCCAACCAGCCTGGAGCACACAGAACAGAAATGAGACACTCCATCTTAGAGACAAGGTAGAAGGAAAGAACCAGCTCTTGGAAGAGTCCTCTGGCCTCCACAGGTGTGGGTGGCGCGCTGCCGGCGTGTGTACCCCGGGCACACACACTTGTTACAACAGCGCTCCCGCTACACAGCACGCCTCCCATGCATCTGGCACTGTGAGGTAGCATCACCTCACACACCTGTCACAGGAACACCTTCAGTCTGCAGGTAGGACAAGCTCAGGGGACATGAGTCTCCCTGACTGGAGCATATAGCTAGGGCTTGGAGAGACAAGAGTTGCAGATGAGTCCACCTGTCTCAGAGGTGACCATTTCCGGTCTCAATGCAGAGCTTACCCAGAAAGTGCCTAAACTTTGAGTAGGGGAAGGAAAGCCCTACCCATTGGCTCACCTGTACCAGGGATGCTGCAGGGCTCAGGGACCCCTGGGGGCAGGACACTGATTCACTGGACAGAGATGTCCAAGGTTTCCTCTTCACTACTAGCACGAGTAGGGAGACAGAAGGACAAAATGACCGGGTCAGATCTAAGGGCTTGGAAGGAGTGGTAAGGTGAAGGAGGCATGCAAGTACTGGAGGATGCAGGGCTGCCCTTACGGGGGTCTGTTTCTCCAGGGAGACTATCACTGCCCGTGGACACTGAGTGCCGAAATGCCTCTGAGAAGCTGTGGGGCCGCTGCGGTCCAGAGCTGCGGGCACCTCTGCTCTTCTGTTCCTGAGCCTGTCAGGGGACAGGGCAGAAGGGCTGGGACCAGGAAGCTCATGCCTTGGAAACTCAGCCTCTAGCAAGGAGTACTGAGGTCCGGGTGTCAGAGGGATAAGTCAGCTGCCTCAGCAGCCAAACAATCAACAGAAGAAGCCTGTGATTGGATCAACGACTACAGGGAGTTTTGTAATTGGCTCCAGAGGACTCACCCGGGTCCCATCCCTGGTGCTGGGCCTTCCCTCCGTAGGGCCCACGTGTACCAGGTGGTTGAAGTTGGTGGGCGGTGAGATGAACTTGGAGCGCACAAAAGGGTCCTTCAGCATCTCCCTGGAGGCAGAGGGGGTGTAAGGAACAGGACAGCAAACCCCGCCCCGCCCCCAGGAGTAGACAGTCCTGCCCAGCAGCCACAGCCACACCACAGGTGAGCACCTGCGCTGCTGCTGTCGCAGCTCGTCAGACACCCGGAAGAAGAAGCGGCGCTTGCTCTTGGTGCGGAACAGCTGGCGCCGGCTGTTGTCCGTGAGGTCAGGAATGTCAAACTTGTCCTTCTCTGTGGAAAATCAGGATGCGGGGGAGGTGCTCACATGTCCCAGCCGGCTGGTGCGCAAGCTCACACTTGTGCATAGGTGAACACACACAGATGTAGGCAGGCATACACTCCCTCACCTGCCAATGGATTCCTGAGGTAGGTCAGGCGGACCTTCTCGGTGCCATAGAGGAACAAGGAGCCCTCTGGATTCAGGGGTCTTACCTGAGGCAGAAAACACAGAGGTCAGGTCATCCCCCCAACCTCCACCCCCACCCCCACACTGCACCCGACCGGTGTTCTGGGTTGACCTTCACCTTCTTGAGTGGCACAGTCTGTACCCATTCTGCTCTCCTCACGTCAAACACATCAATGGAGTTTTCACTGAACACTGTTAGGTAGGGCGCTGTGTAACCTGTAGGTGGGAAACAGCCTGTACTGTGTAGCCCCGGGCAGCCCAGGTCCCTCTCTGAGCCTGTTTCCTCTGTCCCACAGGGAGGCCTGCCTCGCCCAGCTCCATAACAGATGAGATAATAGCCAGCCCTCACTACATGCCCACACAGTTGCAAATGCTTGGCATGTTTGTCTTCTCTTAACTCTCCGGCAGCTCCAGGTAGGAGCAGGTACTATAATCACCCTGATCTCGGACATTAGGTGAGGTAATGGAAATCTCAGAGCAAAGTAATGGTCACGGTTATATGGCTGGTGAGGGACAGGAGACATGGCCAGTGGCAGGCTGGGTTACACAGAACCCTGGGCGTCACCAGAGTTGAGCCTCTGCTCATAAAGCACACTGTCCCCTTCCTTCCTCCAGCCCATCATACCTCGACAAGTGACCACACCAACCCATGCCTCTCCTCCGCTCATTTGTTCATCCTCAACAAGCACAGCCCCCAGGGTGTGCCTGCCCAGGCTGGCTGGCTGAAGGAGCCAACCCTAGCCTGTTCTACAGGCCCCAGAACACAAATGCAGTCACAAAGTGGATGACGAGACCCAAAACAGAGGTCTGAACCAAGAGGTTGCAAAGCATGAGGACTCAGAGGGCAGTAGTGGGGGAGTGAGGGAATCAGAGGCAGCACTGGAGCTGCCACTCAAATTGGCCAGGTAGAGAAAGGAGTGAGGAAGGAGGCCCTAGGCAAGCTACTCAGGACACAGTATAGTCCCAGGACTCCCAGTGCCTGACCCCACCCTGCCAGGCCCTCTACCAGCCTTACCCCAGCCAGTGGGTGCCGCTGGCCACAGTAGCTCGTGGCTTCGTGACTTGCGGCCCGCGCCATCCACATAGACACCAGCAGTGGCGAAGAGCAACAGGAGCTCGCTGAGGCTGAGCTCCACGGCACCCAGCGCCTCGCCCAGGCCCCCACGGGACGCTGGCAGCTCCTCAGCCACCAGGCCAGTTCCCAGGGCTAAGGGTGCAGCCTCATTGAGCAGTGGGTAGAGAGCGAAGGTGCCTGCGGCACCCACACAGAGCCGATCACCCAGCAACCCCAGGCTCTGCACAGGAGCTGGTGCTTGCAGCTCTCGGATGCGGCGCTGCCAGGGCCCTGGTCCTGGGCCCAGCTGGTAACAGAGAACCTGGCGTTTGACTGCCACACAGAGCACTGGAGTCCGGGCCTGCAGGATGCGGCCGGCTACCAAAACCTGACAGCCTCGGGATTCAGGGATCTTGGCACCTGCCACCTCAGCGTTCTCCAGTTCAGCCAGGGCGAAGAGGCGCACACTGGGACCACGGCCACAGAGCACGACCAGCAGGCCAGCGGGAGAGCTCACAGTCATCCGCTGCACCCGGCGGAGGTCTCCCACCTGAAAGATGTCTGTGGTGTTGGCAGGAGAGAGGAGCATGTGGGTAAGAAAGAGCAACTGCCTGTGGTGCCCAGGCCCACACTCACCCAGGCCAAGCCCTCTGGTACCATTGGTGTGAAGATGGATCACAAACAACCCCTCCTCAGTGCCCAGGGCAAGACGCTCTTGGTCTGATAGAGGAAGAGAGGTCAGAGGTCAGAGACACCTGTTCTGTGACACCTGTCCTTACAGGTCTTCAGTTTCTCTTGAGGCAATAGGATTGGTGACCCACACACTGCTGACACACCACATCCTTAGGTTCTCCTTGCTCACAGTTTACACTGGCTCTAATGAGGAAGAGCTTGGTGACTGGGGCCAGGGTTGAAGGCCACTACCTTGAGCTGTGGGATTCTGGGTAAGCCTCCCTCTCTCCATATACAAACCTCTATGTCTTTGTCCTAACTGACCCAGGAGACCCACAGTCTCTGTTGTGACCCCTAACTGGAGCACCTGCAAGCTGGAGTTGGCTCAGGGCCTCAGGTGTAGGAGGAAGCCAGGGAGCTCTGCTTCCTGCCCCTTCCCTAGCTGTCAGTTATGGAGGGAGAGCCCTCACTGAGGCTCAGGCTCCAAACTCAGTGAACCCCAGACAGCTCTGCACCTACCTCCTTGCTCACACAGCTGCCAAGAAGACAGTCATCCTAGCCTCATTTGTCTTTCTGTGGAGAGAGTGTCTTACTCCATAATCCAGGCTGGCCTACAACCCACTATGTAGCTAGCCGGAGCTGGCATGAGTCTGAGGTAATCTTCCTGTTTGGTTGTTGGTATTGTTTGACTGAAGCAGGATCTTCTATATTATAAAGTTCAGGCTGTGCTTGACTTGCTACGTGGATGAGGCTGGCTTTGAACTCTCATCCTTCTGTAGCCCCCTCCCCAGTGCTGGATTTACAGGTGTGTGTGGCACGCTCCCAAGTCCAACTTGTTTGTGTATGTGTGTACAATTTTTTTCATAGAATTATTTGATGTGTCTGAGTGCTTTGCTCAGTGGTGCCAATAGAGCACAGAAGAATGTTCTAGTGGGTGCTGGGAATTGAGCCCAGGTCCTCTAGAGTAGTAGCCAGTGTTCTTAACCACTGGGGCTGCCCTCCAACCCAGTTTTTTGTTTGTTTGTTTGTTTGTTTGAAGCTACTTACTAGCTGAGGGTGACCTGCGCTCCTGATCCTTCTGCTTCTTCTTGTAAGTGCTGGGAAAACAGGCATGCACCAAGCCATGCCTGGGGGTTGAGGTTTTTGAGACAAGGTCTCCATATGCAGCTCACCTCAGGCTGTCTATATACTCTAAAGCCTTCTGCCTCAGCCTCCCAGGTCACCTCTTTTTCTCCCTAAAACCTCTGTTCCTTCCACTTATTTGAGAGTCTCTTAGAAAAAGGAAAGCCAACTGGGAGTGATGGTGCACACCTTTAGCCCCCGGTACTGTGGAGACAGAGGCAGACAAATCTCCAGGCCAGCCTGGTCTACATAGTGAGTTCCCCGATAGCCAGGACTATATAGAGAGATCCTGTCTCAAAAAAACAAAACAGTGCCGGCAGTGGTGGCCGCACGCCTTTAATCCCAGCACTTGGGAGGCAGAGGCAGGTGAATTTCTGAGTTCGAGGCCAGCCTGGTCTACAGACTGAGTTCCAGGACAGCCAGGGCTACACAGAGAAACCCTGTCTCGAAAAACCAAAAAAAAAAAAAAAAAAAAAAAAAACCAAAACAGCAACAAAAGAGAGAACCAGAGTCCTCAGAAGCCAGGCTGTCTGGCTCAGAGGCTATGTGCCTATCTATGCAAGGTGAAGATGGATCACAAACATCCTCAGGGCCACAGCTGGTGGCTAAGAGAATGGCTATTGCATTTGTGACTAGTCTAGGCCAGTGCCTCCCTACATGCACGCCCCTTAGCCCTTCAGCACACGACTTACCAATGACAGCAGCACAGAGCGTGTGAGGCAGCAGCGGCAGTCCATTGTCATAGGCCTCCTTGAGCGTGTACACTGGTCGGGGCCTCGGACGGGCATCCAGTAGCAGCCGCTGCAGCTCACCCAGCACCTGGAGCCAACGCTCCCGCTCTGCCTCATTCTCTGCCAGCAGCAGCACAGTACATGTGGTTGGTGGTACTGTCAGCTGGGAGGCTGTCACCTGTGGACAGGGAGTCAGGCTGGGGGTTACAGCCAAGAGCCAGCCAGCCATCTGTCCTCCTTTCTTCCTTCACCTACTGATGTTTGTGAGCACCGACTGCCAGCTAGCTGGCTGTAGTGCTCGGCAGGGAGTAAGCCACACAGGGTGTCAGACAAGCAATGGCAATCCCTGAGCCTAGTGATGGGCACTATAATGGGAAAGATAAGCACTGTAGGAATGCAGAATAGAGTCCCTAAAGCAGGCCAAGAGGACAAGGATAACTGCTTAGGGGGCAAGCCCACCATCCAGTGTTAGTGAATCTGGGGACAAGGGACTGGGCCTGGAGGGTGCTGGCAATTCTGTGCAGAGGGATGAGACTGAGGAGTTACACATGAATGCAAGGCTAGAAGGAACAAGGTACGGCCAGAGTAGTTAGGGACTCCAGGGTTGAGGGCTGAGAACATCTGCAGGCTCAAATGCTAGGTGGCCAGAGTATTGTTTGAGAGCCTCCTGAGGGTACTGGGAAGCCATCCAAGGGTTTTTAAACAAAGCAGGAAATAGCCAGATTGCTGTGTGGCAAGCTCATGGTGGCTATGGACAGATAGCATGTGGCAGTGAGGTGATTGACAGAGGGACAGAGTGGGGATACCACAGTAACCAAGACAGGGTCAGCACAGAGAGAGAGATGGCGGCTGGGTCCATCCTGCCCTGAGCGCTCGCTCACCCTGAAGATGCGTGGCAGGTCCTTGGATTGGGCGTGGATGACATCTGGGGCCAAGACAGGGGTGGCTGAGAACTGGGGGTCCCTGGGAGGTACAAAGGACACATGAGATACCGTACCACTCCAGAATGAACTCCTCACTACCCATGACTTGTCTTGGGTCACTGTCTGGGACCCACCTCAGATCCAAGGCCTGCAGGAGGACCCCGCTGGCCAGGCTGCCTCGAGGGTCAGGAGCATCAAACAGCAACAGGCGGGAGTCACTGAGCGCAGCATAAACCCGCTGCCAGCCCCGACGGACACCTGAAGGCCGCGGCACCTAGGGGGAAGACAGGCATGGAGGGCTGAGCAAGTCCTCGGCTCCCATGCCCATCCTCCTCAGCCCTCAGCCATAGCTCACCGACAGGAAGCCCTCATAGGCGGTTCCTGTGCCTGTTTCGGGGTGCACCCCCAGGGCTGTGCGGAGGAGTTCAGGGGGCACAGGGCAAGGTGGGGCTTGTGACGCACAAGTTGAGTGACAGAAGTAGCCACAGGCTGTGGAGAGATGGAGAGTTGGGGAGGGATGAAGCAGGCCAGGCCACCTGGGCCTTCCCAGACAGCTCCCTTGGGGCTACTGCCACCTGACCCGTCACCCACTGCCATCAAGTGAGAAAGGAATAACTAAGTAGGAGAATTTGATAAGAAATGTGGGTGCTGTCAGGTTGAGAACAGCCTGGGTGTGTCAGGGTCATGCCCTGGGCTAGTGTGAGGGGAGAACCTGGGGAGAAGGTTCTTACTGTCACAGCCCAGGCCCTGGCGGCCTAGGCCCAGCATCAGCGAGGTGCAGCGGAGACACTTGGTAGGGGATGGGAAACTCCGGGGACGCAGGGTGTGGGAGCCGGGCTGTGAATAAGTACACACTGTCAACACCCCCCCAGCACCTCCCAGCATCCTGTACACCACCTCAAAGGGTCAGGTGGCCAAGAGGCTGAGCCAGTCCACAGTGTCAACTCTGAGAGCCTGGGAGGCCATGTCAGAAAACCAGCACCAGCACCACCCTAAACGTGGCCTGATAGGGTCCCGCTAGTGTCCTGGAGGGATTATGGGGAAGGGCTGAATGGCTCAGTATCCCACCATCCTGCCCCTCTGGCCACTGACCTTAGCAGGAGGACCTTCTGCAGGGGTAGTAGTGGCAGTAGGTACCCTGGGGAATACACTCTGCAGAAAATGAATGAGCGAGTGAGGAGGGAATGGGCGGAGAGCCCAGCCCCGACTGAGGACCCGTGCTGGTCCTCACCCCCATGCGCATACTGCGGCGGCCCTCTGGCCTCAGCTCTGCGTCTGCTCCAGACCTTGGGCCCTCTCCTGAATTGCCAGGGTCCTTGGCAGAATCCTTCTGGGGATGAAAAAAGATGGAAGCAAGTCAGGGCCACCATGCTTCTCACCAGGACTCCTCCTTAGCTAGTCCCTCTACCTGGATCTTACCTCTGTGTTCCGGAAGGACAGGAGAGGGATGAGGGAGGTAGAGGGCTTGGCATCTGTAGGCAGAGGGTAAAAGTAACTGAGGTTGTTGCCCTGGGACTCAGGGACCAGGGTGGGTGGGGGCTGGTTCCACCTCAGTAAGATACAGGAGTGTTCACAGGTGGGGTCTCGGGGAGTGTGGCACACAGCAGTGGTCAGTTAAGTGCTGAGTGACAGATAGGTCCTGTGTGGGAGGGACAGATTTCTCTCGTCTAGACACAGCTGCCATGGGAGTCACCTAGTATTCACGAGACTGCAGTTGGGGATTGGCTCCAGGGTAGACACTCACCCCCTGATCCTCGAGCTTGAAGTTCCTCCCGTAGCTCAGCCACCTCCTGCTGCAGGGCTTGGCTTTGCTTCTCAGCCTCCTGCAGGCAGCTGGGGGAAGAGGGCAATGGCTCACCAAAGGCCTCTGAATGAACTCCACTCCTGTAGTATCTACCCATGGCCTCACCGTTCAGCCTGGCGCTGAGCCTCCTGCACCTGTGTCAGCTGCTCCTGCAGACCCTGCTTGGCACGGATCTCAGCTTCCAGTGCTGACTGAAGCTCTAGCCGGGCTGAGGCCTCCATCTTCTGGAGCCTCCGAGCCTTCCACTGGTGGTCCTGGGAGCAACCAAGGATGCCCCTGTAAGATGGTCTCTGGGACTGACAGAGACTCCCTTGTCCTCCTGCTTTCCCACTAAGGCCTTGGCCTCACATACCACCTGGCCAGACTCAAAGACCCGACTTTCCTCACCCCTCAGCATAAACCTGGAGCTTTGGGGAATAACAAGATGGCTCAGAAGCAGAGGTATGCTGCCAAACCCAGCAACTTGAGTTCAATCCCTGGGGCCCCACATGGTAGAAAGAGAGAACTAACTTCCTGTAAGCTGTCTTCTGACCTCAACACATATATGCATATGGACGGCTCATGTGCACAGGGCTCACCAGAGGCCGGGTGGGGAGTGTTTGGGTGCCCACATTTCTTAAAGACTCCAGCTCCTCAGCCATCTTAGTAGCCAAGGCCTGCAGGTAGCCTCGAGAGACCTTCTCATCATTCACCCTGAATAGGAATGGGCTGTGTGTCATGGTCTGGGTCCTCAGCCATGCCCTGGCCCCACCAGGCACCATGTACCTACCAGCTGAGGATGTCAGCAATCTGAGCCTCCCAGTTGCTCTCTGTCTCCCGCCGTTCACCCTCCAAACGCTGCTTGCTCTGTAGCTCCAGCTCCAGCTCCTCTGCCAGCTGAGGCCGCAGAGGTCGGTGGGCTCAGTTCCCAGTGGTTCTCGAAGCCCTGGACATCTACCCGTTGCCCACCCCCTGCTGCTCTCCCCACAGATCACCTACCATCCCGAACCCTGTAGAAACCCGCATGCTACAGTGTGTCCAGCAGCTGGGACCCTGGAGCTCTGCCCCGACCCTGCTGGCACTCAGCCTGTCCCCTGGTCTGTCTACCCTTCTCACCCTTTCCTGCTCCCGGCTCAGCCGCTGGTTTTCCTCCTGCAGTCGGCACAGAACCTCCTCTTTCCCAACACTGAGCCTGGGGAGGAGAAGGCCGAGGAGATGGAGTTGACTCCCAGCCCAGCGCTGCCCTGTCCCCTCCTGGCTGCCCTGACCATGCACTCACCCTTGGCTGCAGGCATGCTCCAGCTGCTCCCTCAGAGCCACCACTTCCTTTCTCAGCTGGGCCTCTTGAGATTGACCCTCAGGAGATCCTACGCCGTTGGTCTCAGGGGCTGCATGGATGGTCTTGACAGTTTGGAGAGGGGGCAAGGCAGGAGTCAGAGAAGCCTGGGACAAGGGTCTGCTCCTAGGACTCTAAGGGGGAAGTCTAAGTGAGAGTGTCTGCTGCCAAAGGAGAAAAGCTTACACACCTTGGCCTGTGAAGACTCTTGTTTACAGTGTCCCTGGAGCCATGTCACCTCCTGACTCAGGGCGGTCACCTGGCCTTCAAGCTGTAATGGGGCACAGCGACAAGGTAATGACAACCCTGGTCATGTAGAACTCTTCGTGTCACTCTGACAGACTCACAGACACACTCAGCAACAAACACAGGTAGCCCCCGGTACCCATCTCACCACCAGGCCCTGGCCAAGGTAACCAGCCACACGGGGTGTAAAGACACAGGCTCCCAATACTTTGAACTATTTGCTGCTCCCCCTGTCCCTACCATCACCGACCTCTCTCCGGACAACCCAGGCTTCCTCCAGCTGGGAGCTCAGGGCCTGGATCTGGCTGGCTGCGGCTGCCTCTCTCTCCTGGGCTTCCCACAGCCTCTGCAGGAATTCTTCCTGCCGGTTCTGGGCTTGGCACAGTTCAGCATCCCGCACTCGCAATGCAGCCTGAGCTTCAGTCAGCTCCTGAGGACCAAGGTAAGAAGGACAAAGCCAAGTCAGGGCACTGACCTCAGGGACACAGAACTCTAGGCCACACACTCACTCATCTAGTGCTCACCTGCTGGAGGCGGTCCTTCTCCTGCTGTAGTTGGACGTCTGGGGCTGGGCTTCTAGCATGGAGGCCATCAGTCTGTGAGAGGGAGGCCTTGCTGTCCCTCAGTGTCTCTGTCAGAAACAGTCATTGAGACTCGCACACAGAACAACTCCACCTCAGCCAGGCATTCTGTGTTCAGGATCTCAGAGAACTTTCTGCACAGCCAGGGAGAGGGTCTACTTCCCCACAATCACACAGCACACACAGAGCCAGAGGCAGGGCTGGGACCCAGGAAGGACCTAAGCTATTCTAGGAACAGGAAAGTGATACCTGCCAGTTTCTCCTGAAGAACCTGTACTTCTCTCTGCAGCTGCAGCAGCTCCTGGGGTTGTAATGGGCCATGCAGGGCCTCTGGCAGGAGAAAGGCCTCTGAGTGAGTAGCCAGGCCTTCAGCAATCTACCCCTCACCCTGGCCTGACAGTCTCAGCATGGCCCAGCTGCCCCTGTACCTTGACACTTCTGGCTGAGCTCCACACAGTGGAGCTTCCACTCTGGGGTAGCCATTAGCTCAGAGCTCTTCTCATCAATGGGGCTGAGAGGGGACAAAGGAACACAGTTGGCAGAAAACCATCCTCAAGGACCATCTGTCCATTCATCTAAGAAACACCCTGGAACATTGCTCCAGACCCGGGCCCTGGGCTCTATGCTGAGAATAGAACCATTAGATCACACTCTGCCTGTACACATGACATTGGACAGCAATGGGTAATCTGAACTGCAGTTTTCTAACAGGAAAATGGAGGTAAAAACAAGGCTTTGCCTAGCAGTGGTGGCATACACATTTAATCCCAGCACTCCAGAAGCAAAGGCAGGTGAATCTCTAAATTCAAGGTCACAGATCAAGTTCTAGTATAGCCAGAACTACACAGAGAAGTCCTGTCTCAAAAATCCAACCAACCAACCAACCAAACCCACCAAGGCTCATGCAGAGGTTCACCAGGGGCCAGTGAGCTGTATCAGCTGGTTAAGGGTGCCTATTGGCAAGCCTGAGCACCTGATTCCATCCCTGGGACCCACAAGGTAGAAGGAGAGAACTGACTTCTGAAAGTTGTTCTCTGCCCTCTACAAGTGCACTGTGGTGAATCACGTCCATATGCACAGAGGCATATTAAGAAAATAAATAAATTAATGTAAAGAAAGAAATCAACCAAGTTAACAAGGTGAGATGAGCCTGCTGCTCCACATCCAATAGTCATTGGTCCTCAGGATGCCGTGAGAGCATGCGTTTCACCTGTGGCTCTCTTGGGTCTCAGGACAACCCAAGTTGAGAAATGAATGCTCTCACCCACTTTACAGAGGACAATGAGGCCGGACAGGACAGGCTCTCCATAGCCTCTGTTGTGAATCTACTGCATGTAACAGTCTGTCACACAGTATAGCCACATGTCCCAGGGGCATAGCCATCCATGACTTTGGTTGACCCTGAGGACAGAGAACTGAGGAGTGACCATCAAATGCTGAAGCCATTTTGTCCCTTCCCACAGGGCTGTAATGGGCCACACATTCCTACCTTTCCAGCAGGTATTAGGACCAGACTCACCTGCCTGAGGTATAAGTGAAGCCTACAAATGGCAGGTGGTGGCCTGAGAAGGCCCCGTGGGAGGATGGTGGCAGCGTCTCCTACAGAAGTGGAAAGGAGAGTCAGAGCCACAGACCAAGCGAGAACCAGAAGAGGCCCATGAACTGGGCATTTACTGGGGTGTATAACTGGGGAATAACACAGCCCCTATCAAAAGGGACAACAACTCCCATGAGCCTTTGAATTCAAGGTCTCCCAGAGGCTGCAGGGAATTTCCTTCTAGATGTGAACTTTGGTTAATAGGATAACAGCTAAGGTCAAAGGGCTTTCACTTGGTACAATTCACCACACAGGTGAGCCAGCCACGGTAAGCCATAACTCTCATGAGCCTCAGAGGTCCAGAGGCCTCAACCTTTCAACTGCTCTAGAGAACATCTGGGGTAGGTTTCCTTAGCTTAGAGGGTCAAGCCAAGCCTCTTACAGAGACATCTGTCACTCACTGGACGGTTGAGGGCGTCATCATCCACATCGAAGTTGGAGGTATCCATCGGCCCTCGAAGCTCAGGGATGTAGGGAGCTGTGCTGGTCGCCAGTCTCTCCCAGTCAACCCCTTCAAAGAAAGGGTGCTTCCGGAAGTCGTCCAGTCCACCACGGCCCAGCCGCTCCTCCTGACGGCACAGCAGCTGTCGGATCAGGTCCTGGGCACTACTAGGCACATCGGGTACATCAGAGGGGAACTGGAGGTGATCCTGTGGGTAAAGCAGGGTGCAGGTCAGGCTGAAAGCCCAATCGGTCTGAAGTTATCTGCAGTCACACAATGTAGAGGTCCCAGGCCACACAGTCAGACCTCGTGGTTCATGATCTTGCCGTAGGTTTCTACCAGAGATTCTGCATAAAAGGGTGTTTCTCCAAAGAGCAGCTCATAGGCACAGACTCCCAGTGACCACCAGTCACACTGTGGGCCGTAGTGGCCCTTGCCTTCCTCCATGGCCTGTAGGATCTCAGGAGAGATGTAGTCCGGGGTTCCAACTGCGACTGATGAATCCACCTGTGTCAGGGGTGTTGGTGCCATGAGGCCACGGAACTGGAGCCACCACCCTACTCTCCAGGTACCCCCTACCTGGAACCTGATGTCCGTGCCCTTGACCTGTATCCTCAGTTCCAATCCCAGGTGGGCTTCTTACCATGCCATTGTTGTTGAGACGCAGGCAGGAGCCAAAGTCTGCCAGGCGGATGTGGCCATTCATGTCCAGCAGGATGTTGTCAGGCTTGACATCCCTGAAGGGAGGTGAGGAATGAAGGCTTTGATATGTGTGTGTGTGTTCGTACATGAGCCTGTGTGCATGCCTGTACATGCTCCTGTCCTGTGTACATGCTCATACATGTTCCTGTCCTATGTTCATGCTCACACAATCTCCTGTGTGTACATGCTCACACATGTTCCTGTGTATTCATGCTCACACATGTTCCTCCGTGTGTGTACATGCTCATACATGTTTCTGTGTGTGTGCATGTGGGAGTTAGTGAAAGCAACTGTTGATTCTAGGGGCTGCAAAGTACACTACGGGGGATGAAGCAGTCAGATGTCCCCTAAATGGGTAACACACCACTCCTCTGCCACCATGAGTTGGGTGGGTTTGAGCCAGGGGCTTACCTGCTCTGAGCTCTGACTTCCCCAACTGTAAGATAGGTACACCGGCAAGCCCTACCAGAAGGCTTTAGGGAGGAAGATCGGGAAGTGACAGAGCTTGGGGCCCCACCTGTGGACATAGCCCAGCTGGTGGAGTGAGTGGATGGCCAGAACCATCTCAGCCAGATAGAATTGGGCCAGCTCAGGTGGGAGGCGGTCCTCAAAGCGGCTCAGCAGTGTGAGGAGGTCCCCGCCAGCGTAGTAGTCCATCACCAGGTACTGGAGGGCAGCGTGTAAAGCCAAGAGTCAGACTCAGAATGAGGACACCTGTTGACCTCACATTGGTTCTTGGGGGGCTCTGAGAAGGCAGGGCTGAGCAGTGGCCCTGAGGACTCAAGAGTGGCTAGCTCTTTTTTTTTTTTTCTTTTTTTCTGGGAGAGAGAGGGTCTTACAATGTAGCTCTGGCTGTCCTGGAAATCATTATGTAGAACAGGCTATCCTTGAACTGAACTCACAGAGATAGACTGCCTCTTCCTCCCCAGTGCTGGGATTAAAAGGTATGTCCCACCACGCCCAAGAGGTGGCCAGCTCTTAAGCAGAGCTAAGGAAGGAGGGTGTAGGGCCAGGATACGGTGGACAAGTGGCCTTTTCCTTTATCCCTGGCAAGGCTCCTCCCAACCCAAAGTGCCTCACCAGGTACTCCTCATCTTGGAAGGCGTAGTGCAGAGCAGTCACCCAGCGGCTGTCTCCCTTCACTAGGACATCTCGCTCCTCCCGGAAACAGGCCGTCTGAAGCAAGTTTGGAGAGCAGGGGTATGATGGGACCAGATCACAGGAACTCCCCCTTTACCAGCTCAGGGAACAGAGAACTCAAGAGCCCAGAGGCTCTGATCAAAGGGACAGCTCTGCTCAACCCCAGGTGAGGCTAGCCTTGGATGAACCTGAGCCCAGGCTTCCTGGTAGTGGGCCTCAGTATTTTCATAAAAAGAATGGGGACAATCCCTTCATCTTAAGTAAAGTTTACTGTGAAGTGTAGGAGACGGGTGACTATTCAGAGTGGCACCTATGCCTCCCCCTTCTTCTGGTAGCATGCACATCTCCCCTGCCCATCTGCAGCATGCACACCTCCCCTGCCCATCTGCAG
>NW_021624161.1:0-25453 GCF_004785775.1 Grammomys surdaster
CACCTCCCCTGCCCATCTGCAGCATGCACACCTCCCCTGCCCATCTGTAGCATGCACACCTCCCCCGCCCATCTGCAGCATGCACACCTTCCCTGCCCATCTGCAGCATGCACACCTCCCCTGCCCATCTGCAGGGCACACTTGACCCCAGACTGACCTCAGCCCTCTTCAGCATCTCCCACTTGTGCAGCATCTTCATGGCAAAAATCTGGCCACTGTCCCTCTGCCTCACCACAGCAACCTGAGTGAAGGAAGCAGGGCCTGATTTAGACCAGATCAAGTGCAAGGCTCCTCCTCCTCACCCACCCCAAGACTTACTTACCTCCCCAAAGGCCCCTCTGCCAATCACCTTCAAGATCTCAAAGTCATCTCTCTGTAGACGCAGCTCTTTCACTCGTTTTACAAAGGGGCTGGCTGAGGGCATAGAGTGGACAGCATTTTTTTCTTACAAGCTCCCATGAGATTAGGACAGGGATGACTTTCCCAGAGACAACCCACAGAGGAGGGACAGATCAGAAGCAGGGCCTATTTGGTCATGATACAAGCATGGTGAGGGTCCTGACTCAGAGGACCACTTGGCCTCAGAACCTCCCTGGACACGTGCTTCAGGCTCCAGGTTGTCTCTATCTGAGGCACAGAAGGACCTTGTGGCCTTCTTTAGCCAGGGGCCTACTCCTGACAGCCAGGTTACCCTGGAGACAATACAGAAATCACTTTCACCCCTAGCTCACAGCCTTTGACCCTCAAGCCAGCCCAGGGGCCTATCTGGGAAACTGGATAGGTGACATTCTTTGTACCCAGAAAGGCTTCTCTGCCATTCAGGAACTGTGGGCCTGGGTCTGGGGACCCTGTGGGCACAGAGCAATCCAGCTGGAGGTAAGGCCTGGGGCAGCCCCGGAGGGCAGAGGACAGGGAGGAGAGTTTCAGCAGTGCTCCAGAAAGACAGGCTCTGTGTTCCCCAAGTGGGGCCCCTGGGTCAGGAACAGATACCAGTCTGCTCAGGTACTCACAAGACACACAAACAGGGCCAAAAACTTCACCTGGTGCCCAATGCCAGCACCTGAGGGTGTGAGCACACAGGATTCCTTCCAGGCTTGCTAGCCCTGCCACTTGGAGCCCTGCCTCCCTCTCTGGATGGGCTTACACAGGCAAGCACCTCCTCCTCCATCAGTCTATGCGCCCTACCGCCACCTCCACAAGGGCCATGTCAGCCACTCCCAGGCTCTCCCCAGAACTGGAGTGGCCTTAGGCCAGGGGGAAGGGCACCCAGTCTTGGGAGCTGATGAAGACAGGAGTGACCAGTGAGGATTGGGGGACATCTAGGATCTGGCACCTTGCCTCAGTTTCCCCCTGCCAGAAGGTAAACTCCCTGCCAGCTGGGCGGGCCTGTGGGTGGGACAGAGAGCTGCTCCACAGGTTTATCAGGCAGAACCCCACAGCGGGGGAGGTGTGGAACCCTCACTACAGAAATTAATTGCCTCTTCCCAGGTTTATGCGTAGAACTAGGGAGGAGCAGCTACCAGCTTGTAGAGTGGTCAGAGGTGACCACCAGCCACCTAGGCCAAACTTGGTGCCCAGATCCAACCTCCAGGACAAGATGCCTAGTACCTTTGTCTTGCCAGAAGGGGTGGGGGCTCTGGGCAGGAGCAGGGACAAGTTGGGGCAGGAGAGGCCTGAGTCACGCCCAGCCTTGGAGTTACCTCGGGAGATGTCAACAGACGTCCCCTATGTTGGGGTCTAAGTAGAGGTTCCAGAGGCAGGCAGGGAGAAACACACATATGTGAAAACATACACACACACATACACACACAGGTACCAGTGTCATGTGGGAATGATGACAAATCAGACACATGTATAACACATAAGAGTCACAGAGAAACATACAGGCAACGGGGGCAGGGCTGTCTAACTGCTCTCACCACAGAAAGAAATGGCAGAACTAGATGGTAGACCCCCAACCATACAAGGCCCAGCCTTCTCCCGGCCTAGAGCTCAGGAGAACCAGGAACTCTGATGGCCTCCTGGGCAAGCACACTACTCTCCAGGCCCAATTCCTATGCCCTCCCCACCAAAGCCTGGCCAGAGATGTCCAGGGAACCCTTGTGCTGGTGGTATCAGTGCCCTCAATGGGTTTAGGATCACCCTAGGTCAGCCATTCCTGTCAGAATTCAGATGAATCAAATAAAACCACTTCTAATGAGACCCCAGATCCTCCAAAGGGGCTGGATAGGAATTAAGTTAAGGAGACTGTCTGCAAGGTGAAGGATGAGGATTTATTTGTGCCTGTGTGACAGGTGAGAGGGGTCTCAGAACAAAGTCCCCATCTCTTGAAGAACGAAGGAAACTGAGAAAGTCTGTATGTTTATGTGACACCAAACGGGTGTCCACCTGAATGTATGTTCTGGGTAGGGCATGAGGTGTGACATGTGACCAAGGACTCGCTGTAGGTGACCGTTGTGAAAGATGTGTACTGGCAACATGTCTGGGGTCTGTAGCAGGGAATGAAATGAGAGTATGGGAAGTGTACATCGTGTACCTGGCTCTGGGAGTTTGAGGTAAGGTGCAGGTGAGCGAGCGGGCTGTGGAGTCTTATGGCAAGGTTAAATACAGCGCAAGGAGTCAGTGCGTCTTCAGGAAGTTTCTGGAATATGCCATCCCCGGGAAAAGGTCTGGGGGCACAGAGCTCCAGGTGTTGTCCCTCCAGCCTCCCTTCCCGGGTGTTGCCCTCACCACTCACCCCAGCTCAGAAACTGCGCCACGTTACGCTCCCGGCGCAGGGGGGCGCTGCTGAGTTCATGGTGCACCCCTAGCAGCAGATCCAGGAGACCGTCGAGCCCTAGGCTGCCACCAGCCTCGCCCCGTACCAGCTGCTCCAGCGCACGCAGCCGCTGCTCCATGGCTGCGGCTGGAGCCCCGTAACCCGGGCTAGAGCCAGGCCGCCCGCATGCCCCGTCCGGCGGTCCGTCAGTGGTTCCGCGGTTCGTTCTGCGCGGTTTCCCCCCTCCCTCCCGCCCTCCCCGCTGTCACCTTCCTCCGTCGCCACCCGCGCTCCTTCACCTGGCCGCCCGCCCCGCCCTCCAAGCCCGCCCCCGACGGACGGACAGGTGCGAGCCGGCCAATGGGAGCCGCGGCTGAAGGTGAAGGTGGGGAGGTGGAGGCGCGTGGGGGCGGGGCCGACCCTCGTCCAGGAAGTGGGAGGGCGGGCCACGAAAAGTAACTCCTGGGCGGGGTTGAAGGGGGGGACCGTTGGGGTCGCAAAAGGCCCCTCTGATCACCGTGCCACACCAGTCCCAGCGCCACCTAGACCCTCATGAGACACTAACCTAGATGGAGCCTACAGCAACTTCCCACGCGACCGGGCCAGCGGCCTGTGCCTTAGCCAGGCCAGAGGGTCTTGGGATGGTTGTGGCCCTGAAGCCGGATGGGAGTTGTAGTCCGCTTTTGCTCCGGTTTGCAAGCGCTGCTAAGGCAACACACCCACCTACCCCCAAAAGTTTCTGACCTCCTTTAAATCCTTAAAACTAACCCAGAGACATGTAGTTGAGGTAGAAGGGGCACACTCGTTTAGCAGATGAATACACTGAGGCTTTGGAAGGCTGAGGGTAGGGGTCTCTGAAACTAGATTCTCGTGTGGACTTAGGTGGTACCGATTTTTACGGTGTTGGAGGGAACAAGTCCCTAAATGGAACGTGGAGAACCCAAGAAGTCCGAGATGAGCTGATGGAAACAAAGAAGGAGGAGGTGCTGGCTATGTCCAGCGAGGTTTTTGATTTCTGGCTATCTGTGGCCAGCTGTGCTAGTCTTGACCATGACAGACCATAAAAGAAAGGGAAGGGGTGTTGTAGTCTTTTGAACAACCCATTATTCAATTAGAAGACCTATTTAGGGGGCTTGCCTCCCTTTCAGACTGGAAACTGGAGACATGACAGGATCAAGTTGATCAGCGTTGAGAGAGGAAGCATTTGCAGGGGAAAGTGAGTGGGACACTCAAATCCCATCAAATGGGGAATTTAAAAACACGGTGGGGGTATGTTGTGTGTGTTGAGCGGAGGGGAGGAGTACACGCCTATAAGCCCAGCACTTGGGAGGCAGAGTCAGGCAGATCTCTGAGTTCCAGGCCAGCCAGGGCTGTTATGCAGAGAATTCCTGCCTCGGAAAACACAAAACAAACAAACAAAACACTGTGGGTTCCTCATTTGATCTTTACAGAAGCCCCTTTTCCATGGGGTCCACAATTTGAAATGGGGAAAACATAGGCATGTATTTTTTTCCCCAGATCAATCAGGCTGGGAAGGAGACTCAGGATTCATATTTAATGCTAGGCTCCCATGACAATGCCAGGGGAGGATCGGGAAGGGCAGGCTGGAGGAATTTGGATTTATGGTGGTGGTGGTTGTTGTTTTAGCATCTCATATAAACTAGACTGATCTGGAACACGCTATGTAGTCAAGAATGACCCTGAACTCCCAAGTTTACTGCTTCAACTTCCTAGGTCCTTAGACTGTGGATTGATGGAGCCTGCTGGCTCTCACCTGAGGGACTCAGCCCTCCTCAGCTCAGGGCAGGGATGGGGCCCACAGAAGGTAAAAAGCCACAAGGAGGCGCCAGAGACTAAGGGAGGAAGGAGTGTCTGGTATTTGCAAGTGTCATTGGAGAACTAAGAGGCTGGGACCAGGTCCTAGAATGCTGATTCTCTAGCCACAAGGGTCAGTCAAGAGCCAACTGCCCAGGCCTCAGGTCTTGGCTCGTTCTTTGTATCAACTTCCTCAAGACCCTTAACCTCTTTGAAAGCTGAATTCTGACAAAAATCCTAACCCCAGCAGGCTTCAACTTCACACCAGAGTGGAGAGAAACTGAGCCCAAGGCCAGAGCAGGGACTCATATTTGAATTGAACACGCTGACTGGGTATGGTGGACCAATACTCTGAAGGCAGAGACAAAAAGATCTCTGAGTTCAAGACCAGTCTGGTGTACATAGTGAATTTTAGGATAGCCCAGGGCTATATATAAAGACCTTGTCTCAATAAGTAAATAAATAACTGGGCATGCCAGAACTCTCAGACATTCGGTCCTCTTAGGTTCTGTATTAGTTTTTTGTTTATTTTGAAATGTGGGTATCCTGGGCTAAACTTACTTCTCTACAGTCTAGATTGCAAAGGTCGAAGGTGAACTTCTCATCCTCCTGCCTCTACCTCTTCCCGGGCACCTGTTTCACGAAGTTTTAGGGAATCAAATCCGTGGCTTTCTTCATATTAGGGGAATCTCTCAACCAACCAAGCTGCCTCCTCAGCACCCTAGATTTGCTTTTGCAAGCTGCTGCTTCTTTGTCTGTATAAAATCAAATGTCGAAAAGACCTTAAGGGCTCACTCTCTGTGGGACCCTGTTCTGGCTTCAACACGTGGCCAGGCTCTAACCCAAATACTCACAAAAGCCTCAGGACCTAGCACCCTTTGTCCTACTGGTTCTGTTCTGATCTCTGAGCTAGGCTGGCTCCTGAGCCAGAGGCCTGGCCCGGCCTTGCCACAACAAGGTAGGCCTTGCCACAACTTGTCACAACTTGTCACTTGCTGTGACAAGTGTCACAGCATTACACTTGGCTCATGGTCTAGTCCAGTGGCTGAGTGAATCTGTCAGCCGCAGAGCCACAGCCAGTCTGAGCAGTCAGGACACTGTCCTGTTTCTTCTCACGGCATCCTCTTCCAAAGGCTTACTGTGAGGCCATTACCAACTGAAGGCTCAACCAGGTCTGCAGGAGGGACCTGCTCTGCTGAAGCCCTCCCTTGTCTCCCAAGAGTCCCTGGTGGAGGTGTTGGCACCAACTCTCGGGAGAGGCCCTGGCAACTGATGACACCTTACCCTCTTAAGGAGCTCCTTGTCATTTCCAAGTGGACATAGATCTCTGATCTCTACCAGACAGGTATATCATTATCCACCTCCTTCACAGACTGACACAGGGAGGCCAGGGGCAGTGACAAACAGTTCTAGGTTCTTTCTGTAGTTCATACCCTGAGTTCCTAATCCCCATTGCCAGCAACAAAAGGGAACCATGGGCTGTGGGACATAGGAACAAGGTAAGGCCCTACCTAGACAGGCTTAGTAAATGCTTCTGTAAAAGGCTCTGGAGAAAGAAAAGGAACTTGTCACCTCAGAGCTCAGGCCCAGGAGAAATAGACAAAGGTCCCAGAAGGGACAAACCCTGAAGGGGAAGGGACTTGGAGCAGGATGCTTAGGTGTTTCTGACACCCTCTGAGTTTGGAGGGAACCCAGATACACGCTGGGCCTGGGGAAAGGTGCCTGTCATCGTCATGGCCACATTTCCAGCTTCCTGAGCCCAGGCTTGTAGTTCCCCTTCTAAAATCTAGACTTGGCCTCTCAGGGTGGCCGAGTCTCCCAGCTCTAGTTTCAGAAGAAGAGCAAAAGCTCTGGTTCTGCGTTTCAAGAATGACTGACTGTCCCTCTCAACTCCAGAGAGCTGGGGACAGGAGGCTGGTTGAGGGGTCCCATAGGTCTGCTTGCTGTGGCCCAGGTATAATGCCTTGGGCAAGTCTCCTTACCCTCTCTCTGAACATCTTCTATGGACAATGGAGAGAGGCACCTGATTGGACACAAGGAAAACTAGGTGGCATGGGTTCTTCATGGGGCTCTTGTTGGTGTGTGTAACATTTCTGTCTAGGAATAACATAGGGACCATCTGAGGCAGAGAGCCCAATATCCCTGCCTTTGCTGCTCAAGGCTTGTTTGAAAGGTTTTGTTTTGTTTTGCTTTAAGATTTATTTTTATGTATATGAATATACCATTCCTCTCTTCAGACACACCAGAAGAGGGCATCAGATACCATTGCAGATGGTTGTGAGCCACCATGTGGTTGCTAGGATTAGAACTCAGGACCTCTAGAAGAGCAGTCGGTGCTCTTAACCACTGAGCCATCTCTCCAGGCCCTAGTTTGAAAGTTTCTGTTGGGTCAGCTCCCACACTACTTTCTTGCCTACTGCACTATGGGTATTTTCTGTGAAATGTCCAACACTCCTAATGGGTGGACATATGGTGGTTTCATCATCCTGGGTTTTCTTTCCAAATCCTCCCCGTGCTGCTCCAGCTCACCACAGGGCTCCCACGCTCTGCTCTGTTCATCAGCAGCCCATGTGGTTTCACAATTACCAGTCTCTCTGGGTGCACAGGAAGCCAGGCCAGAGCCCCCTTACCTTGCACCCCTGCAGCTCATAGGCGCCACCCTGTCTGCTACTTCAGGGAAGGGTGGGTCCTTCTGTTTTGTTCTGGGTGTTGGGTGGGGTACCATGCTCCCCATATACCTCACCCCCCCCCCCACTAGCCCTAACCAAGGTGCCTAGGGAAGGAAGCCATTGAGCACAGGTCTCTTCAAGATCCCAAAGAACAGGCTTAAAAGGAAAAAGGCAGGCTTGATTCCAGCAAGTGACAGAGTTGGGATTTAAACATAAGGCTGTTTGGCCAAGACTGCTAACTGCTGACAGAGGACAAGAGATTTGTTTGATTGCAGTGCCGTGAGAGATCAAACCCACTGTCTTGTGGAGTCCTATACATACACGCTTTGTGTGTGTGTGTGTGTGGTGTGTGTGCGCGCACACGTGCAGATATATCTGTGTATAGGTGCATGTAAGATGCAGGCCAGCATCCTTTCTCAGATACTGTAATTCACCTCATTTTAGGATTGTTCATGGGCTTGGCTGGCTGGTCACATCTGGGGCTTGTATTTGCCTCTCTAGTATAGAGGTCATGAGTATGCACTGCTATATTTGGCTTTTATGAGGTTCTGAGTATTGAACTCAGGTCTTCTTACTGGCCATCACCCAAGCTCAAGCTTTGAAGCTTTGATTTTTGAAAGCAGAGGACAGGAATGATGACTGGCTGTGCTCTTTCTTATTATTTTAGGTGTATGGGTGTTTTGCCTGCATTTATGTCTGTGTATCACATTTGAGTAGTCTTGAAATTTAGAAGACTGTGTTAGATCCCCTGGAACTGGAATTATATAGACGGTTGGGAGCTGCCATGTGAGTGTTGGGAATCAAAACCAGATTCTCTGGAAGGGCAGCCAGTGCTGTAAACTTCTGAATCCTCTCACCGGCTTCCTTCCCCCATTGTCTTCTTCTTAGCCCACTGGCCTCAGGCAAGCCCTATAACCAGGTAAGAACGACCCTGCAAGAAACCTCAGCATACTAAATAGCTGACAGGTGCAGCCTGTAGATGGACTTCTGTGCCTCCTGGGTCTTGGGTTTGTGTGATGCTATGAACTGGGATATCAGACTGTTCTGAAGACCTCCTATCCCAGGGGTTGGAAGCAGGGTGGCAAGTATTTGCTTCCTGATAGATCTTGGCTTCTAGAGAACAAGAAAGGAATTGAGGGGCAAGAGCCAGCCCTGAGTGGACATTTCTCCCTCAGTTCCCACCATGGCCCAAAGGAGTCTGAATCATGAAACCAAAACCTGAGTCCAGGGGCAGCAGTTAGGGGATGCCTTTATACTTGATTTTAAACTTCTTAATGGGCACCATGTGAACATCCTCTTGGGTATCATCTCACAGAGATGGGGGCTGAGCAGATAGTATACCACGAGTCCCACGGGTGGAGGGTGAAGGTGGGTCCTAACATTCCAGGGAGCTCCCTGGGCCTGTTTTCTTTGGTGCTAGCAGCTTGAGCAAGCATAGAGCATCTCTGTGGGACCTCTGCAAACTGACAGGTAGTCCCAAGTGTCTAAAATTTCAGGTGGAATGACAGCATTGAATCATTCCAGGGGGCATTTTAAACCTAAGAGTGGCAGTTGAGGGTGACATGGACTAGACAATTCAGAAGTCATCATTGCTTTAGAGTTTCCATGAGAATCTCCTCAAGAACGGGACTGGAGTTGGCAGACTTGAGTCTGATCTCCTTGGCTACCAGTGCTGCGTGTGTTACCCTCTCCTGGGCCCTTAATCTGTGATGTAAACATAGAACTTCTGCTCAGGCAAGCCTAGCAGAAGACCACACTAGGTGTCAAGACTATGGTGACTGGACTATAGCCACAGCAGCTAGACCCTGGAGGCAGCTCTGGATCTAAGATAAGCACCTGTTTATCCGGGCTTCTGTCCCAGCCTCGCCTGGAGCGGGTCTCTCTCTAGCCTTACTTCCCATCTGCACCCTTCCGGGCATGTCACTCCCAATTTGTCATCCTTTCCTCTCTTGTCATAAACAGGTCCCCTATCTGACACATCAGCTGGCTCTAACCAACCCCACCCAGAACTGTGGATTTTGTCAGTCTCTGCCATCTTCAGAGCTGGCTCTGCTGGCTCCAAACCTGCCTTGGGACAAGTGAGGAGTCAAGTGACTTCAGAGCCCTGGAACCTCTGTTTACAGGCTCCCATAGCCCAGTCTGAGCACACTAGGGATGGGAGGCCATCCTGTCTATGGCTGCAGCAGTCTTGAGGGAGGTGACAATGTGCAGATGGTGGAAGTGGGCCCAGCATAGTTCTGTTATCAATCTCTACTGGTGTTTGGATTGTTTGGAGACAGGCTCTCTGTGGCTCAAGCTGATCGATTGGTCCTCCCTCCACATCCCAAGTGCTCAAACTATGGGTGTGCACCATCGAGTTCAGTATCCAGAGAGTGTTGCCAACAATGCACAGGAGATGGGTGGTCATGGGCAACTTAGGAAACCCCCTGGGGAAACCCAGGGGTGCTTCCCTGGCCAGGAAAAGACAAGGGAGCATGAGAAGCTTTGGCACAATTAAACTTTCTTTAATGCAAGAAACAAAGTCTTCACTCAGCTGCTCTCCCTATAGGTGAGAACAGAGCCCACTGGACTTTAAACAGTGAACCTGTGAGGAAGACATTTCACTCACCCTCAGCCAAGGAGTGGAGGGCTGAGGCAGGGAGGTAACAGGCCAGGCTGGAGCTCACTCTCAGCAGGGCCCAGAACAGCGCTGGGGGGATGGCAGGCAGCTCCCTGAAGGCCACCTGTGGTGCCAGATGACCAGTCTGTACTGCCTTACCCACCTCAATATAAAGCCCACCCTGACAGCCAACCACTGGCCACAGGGTGTGTCCAGGTCCCCAAGTGACAGTGGGGTGACTAAAGTAGTCATCTGCTAGCTCTGGCTTCTTACTGCTCCGTCTGGGGCTCTCAGGACACCCAGACCTCCTTGGCTGAGCAGAGGAGGAGGAGAGGAAGGAAATGACAGGGTGAGGGAAGGGGTTGGGTTTTCCCCTGTCCTGCTGCATGGACACTACACCCAGGCCAGAACCACAGGCTTCCTCTCACCAGTCCCAGGTCATAGGGCCTACTGCCTGCCCAAAGGCAGAGAGGGGCTTCAGGAAGCTGCCACAAAGGTTGACCTTAAGAGGTACATTTCAGACCCCTCCGAGCAGAAGCTGGGATGACCTCCCCTCAGCCTGAAAGCAAACTCAAGCCCAAGGATGTCTGCTCCTTGCTGACTCTGGAGTGGAACTGCTCCAAGGCTGGAGTATAGGAAAGGGGAGACAAAATCACAGCTTTGAACAAGTGATGTAAGTTACCCAAAGTCTTGGTCAAGTATAAAGTGTCATTTTACAGAACACTAACTAGCTTATGCATTTTCCTAGAAGACACTGTCTCAAAACTCCTCCATCCTCCACAACATCAACAGTGGTTGGGTCTTCTACCTGTGGCTCCTGTGCTGTCTGGGGTGCCAGGGGTTGTGGACAAAGGGAAGGTGTGCACCCCACATCACAGCAGAGGATTGGAACAGCTTATCCAAGCACAGAACACAGCTAGTGGGAAACAACCTCCATGAGGAAGCCCCAGTCTGGAAACAAACCAAAGGAACTGGAGCCTCCTGCTTATATAGCCTGGGGCAGCGGGCACGGGGGTGCCAGGGTGGGTTGGAGAGGTGGTTCCCAGAGTCACTGTCACTGCCTGGCTGGGATAGGGGAGAGGCTGAGTGTGGGGCTGTCAGACAGAAGAGGCAAGAAAGAAGGCTGCCTCTAATGTTATATATTAAAAATATCATGGTTCTTGTGCACAAAATCCCACTGTTCACATCCAAGCATCACCCAGGCCTCCCCGCTGAACCCCGGAACAGCTTTAAAAGAAAGATGGTGGTTTTCCTATTCGAGAGCTGAGGAAACACCGCTCAGTCTTTATGGACCTTGAAAAATGGTGACCCTTTCCCTCCCCCCATCTCTGCCCCTCCAGGCCCCAGCCCACCGGGCAGAAAGGAGCTGGTGGGTAGAAAGTGCCAGCAGCCCTGGGGCTGTGGGCTATCTCAGGCATGGAAGTCACTCATGCCTCCGTTTGGAGGGTGGGATGAGATGCGGAGGAAGGTCAGCGGGCAGCTCGTGGCCCTCTAGTTTGACCTTGATAAGGTGGTTGGCCAGGGCAAACTCCTCGTCATCCAGCAGGCCATCCTTGTCCACATCTGCCAGCTTCCAGATCTTTCCCAGCACTGTGTTGGGCAGCTTGGACTTCACCATCTCTTTCTTGGCATTAGCGCCTGTGATCTTGCCATTGACAGGAGACAGTGTGTAGAAGATCTCATCATAGGTGGGCTTGTCCTTGCCAACTACCCACTCAACATCATCAATGCCCTCACCAGCCCCCTCGCCGTAGCCATGCCCAAAGGGCCCATTCATGGTGCCATCAAAAGCACCACCCTTCACAGCCTGTGAGGGCATCAGGGACTCCTCCTGGCGCACCATCACCATCAGCCGAGCTATGTCGTTGGCCAGCATATCATCCACTGTATCCAGCAGCTTGGGCTTCAAGGCCTGGAACTTGCTGAAGTCCTGGGTCTGCAGGAGCTCCTGTGAGTGTAGGAGAAGGAAGGAGAGGCCTAGATGGGGCAGTCTTCCAGACTCCAGACCAAGCTAGACTATCTAAGTGGGGAGAGTGGGGCTTCCACTCACCAGTTAAGGCAGCTGAGCTAGTGTTACAGGCCTGAGCTCCTCACTCTGCATGAGGTCACAACAGCGCCATCCTTGCTGGGCTGCTGTGAAGATTCATGGACAGCCATGCCCCACCCCAAAGCCGAGTCACCACATTCCCCTTTTTTGTGTCAGTGTCTCGACCTAGGTCAACTCTGATCGGGTAGGGAACTGGTGACTAACCCAGCTGCTTCCTTTTGTAGAGGCCCTGCCCTATAGAGCTGGGATTCCCTCCAGAACCAGTGCCCAGCACTGGGCAGGCTGGCCTGGTGACTGTACCTGCATCTTACGCAGGCTTGGGAAGTCGCCGGAGGAGATCTGGTGCTCCCGCTCGATCTTCTGATAGATCTCTCCCAGGTTGTTCACCAGCTCTTTCTTCTTGCTCTCTTTCCCAAAGACATTGGGCATCTCCTTCTTGAGGGAGCTGATGATGTAGGCATGGACCTGAGGGAGGAGGCAGTGGGCATCAGACTTGTTTGGCACACTACCCTCAGGGTCTTCCAGGCCTCAAGTTCCGCGCTTGGGCAGAGGGAAGCAGAAAGGTCAAAGTCAAGGTGGAAGTTTACGTCATCATTACAGAAGCCCAATGGCCTAAGAGGAACACAGGATTCTATTGAGGGTGTGACAGCTCACTGCCATGGGGATGGAGGAGAGGAAAGGGTGCCTCTAACACAGGACAGATGATGGATACTCTTCCTTGGTTTTGTTTTTCAAGACAGAGTTTCTCTGTGTAGTACTGGCTGTCCTTGAACTCACTCTGTAGACCACACTGGCCTCCTGCCTCTGCCTTTCAAGTACTGGGATTAAAGGTACGTGCAACCACTGGCCTGACAAAAACTATCTATCTATCTATCTATCTATCTATCTATCTATCTATCTATCTATCTATCCATCCATCCATCCATCCATCCATCCATCCATCCACCCACCTTTTCTGTGCATTGCTGTTTCGACTGCATGTATGCCTGTGTGAGGGTTCAGATCTCCTGGAGCTAAAGTCACAGACAGCTGTGGATGCTGGGACTTGAACCTACGCACTACTACTTGTTGAGCCATCTCTCCAACCCGTTCTTGTACAAGTCATGGTGACATTCTAGAGATAACAAACTCTATTGTCTGTCATAAGAAGGATGGCTAGAGGCACTCTCTTCTCACACATCCACATCTATTGTGGCCAGAGGAAGGCCTGGAGGCAAAGACTTGCCAAGGAACTACCGTGGGGACTGCAGAAACCGGACCACAACTCAGTTCTGTCTGTTTCTCTGCCTGTGTTCTCCCCGAGCTGCCCCCCTCCCAATAGTATAAGCAGCACACCACAGAGCCATAGAAAGCTATGAATGAGCCTCTGTCTAACATACATCTATCTGTACGGTGCACAGGGGGAGTCCCAAGTAGAATCCCACTTGAGTGATATGCCATGTGTCATCAAAACAGGCCAGGACAACTCAAGCCTGGAACATTCCTTGAAAGCTTTCCCTAGCTCCCCTCAACACATCCACTGCTCCCCGCTCAGCCCGGGGCGTGCAGCCCTTCTCAGTCCTGGGGCTGCCATTTAGGTTCTTCCAAGAAAGCTAGGAAGGCAGGTCACACAAACCCAGTCACACCTCTGCCCCAGTCACTCTCCCTGCAGGAAAAGCAAGCTGAGGGCTAAGCGTAGTGTGGGGCAGAGCTGGAGAGCACAGGGTTCCAGGGCGAGGCCTGTGGCCAGTCTCATGGGTATTCTCATAAGTTCCTTTCTCAGAACTGCTCAGCTCCAGAGGTGGCCATACCTGTCTAGACATTTGGAGATACGAAAAACCCCAGCCGTGGATCCTGTAAAGAAGATGGGAAATGCCATAAACTGTCACCTGGCCAGCCAGGTTTTTTGAGAGTGACAATGGCTGACACTTAGCAGTAGTAAAGGACAAAGCATCAGCCTTGGTTCCCTGACCAAGATACCCCCAAATATTCCATGACTGGCCTTCTGCAGAGGTGGGGGCCTGGGATCTAGTGTACAGACAGCAGCCTCAGCACTGCAAACAACTCGGGCAGGGATGGCTGGGAAGCACCTTCTCTGGTCTTGAGGGTGATTGTGTCAACGGTCATAGACACTTGGTGCCTATCTCTTCTCCCTCTATGTGACCCAGTCAGTTGTAGACACCCCACACTTTAAGATGTTTTCCTGGAGACAGGGTGGCTCACAGGACAGGTCTTTTGAGCTGAAAGCCAACCCCTTTCAAGAGAGGGGTCAGGCAAGAACCTACTTTTGTGTTTTGAAAGAGTGTCTTGCTAGTCTTGTTCAGGCTAGTCTCAAACTGTTCAACGGATCCTCCTGCCTCAGCCTTGAGAGTAGTCTGATGATGGTTCATCATGGCATCTACTTAGAGTCCGTCCAGTTTTTGAAGAAACTGAACTATGTCCAAGCACCTGAAGGGTCAGTGGGAACCCTGCTAACTGTCTGGACTGGCTCACTATCCTGGCGTCCACTCCACATCAGACCTTCATGTTCAGAGGGTTCACACAAGCCATTTCTGGAACAGTCCCCCACCCCCACCCCCAGTAACTTATCTGGGCAACCCATGCAGTCTCCTATCCCGAGCCCATGGCAGCACTGAGCTTCATTTCCTGGCTCTGGGCACACTGGGCTCCTATATAGCCTTAGCTGCCACTAAGGTTCCAGGGCTTCCAGCACCTCAGAGGCTGGTGTTGAGCCTGGGCACAGCCTGCACGTCCACAATGGGAATAGGTGTTTATACGACCGATGCAGACAGCAGCCTCCAGGGATCTGGGCTGTAGCATCCAGCACTTTCTGGGCCACAAATTGGCATCATCTTTTCTCTAGCTACTTCCTGTCCCGGCTTATACAGCAGGCCCCACGGAGGCCTCCCAGATCCTATCCCACCAGGATGGCTGCCCAGTCCTCCACTCAGGCAGAACCCTGTGCTACTGAGTACCACCAAATAACCAATGATTCTATTGTGTGTGCATTGTTCCTCCATGAAGGCTTGAATGGGGACTGTGTGTCACTCCCTACCGCAGTAAGTCCATACTGTTCTGTGCCAAGCTGAGAACACTAGTCTACAACACACCCCAAAGGTTTGTTGAAGCCAAGCAGGCCAGCCAGCCTCCCATGGCCTCCTTTCTTCTATAGTAACTTCTTGTTTGGTATTTCTAAGGCGTATACATGTTCTTTGCATTCTCTGACTAGGTGGGGCATAAGCCTCAGAAAGAGCAGGCTGAAATGACCCAGGTAAAGGACCTTAGTAAGTCACAGGCTACACAGTGGGTACACCGGACACACAGGTAAAATGATACTTGTTTGGTAAACTGGGCCCCAAATGCCAGCCCCAGAGCTCATGGGCCTACCTTGGCCAGCCTGGCCCGCTTGATCAGGTCATTGAGCTTCCTGAGGGCAGCATTTCTTGGCAGAGACTGGATGTCTTTGAAGAGGTCCTGCTCCTCTGCCTCGAAGAGCTTCCGGTTGTCAGGAATGAGCAGTGGGTGTGACCAGAAGGAGCCGATGTAGACGCGGACGACTTCCGGGGTGTTGATGATCTTCCCAAGCGACCACATGAGAGCGCCGTACACACGCATCAGCTGCTGGGTCTCAATTTGGTCAGCTTTGTTCAGCACCACACGGATCTTGTCCTCATGATTTTTGAGGGCCTTGATGACTTCTGAGAACTCATCTGAGATATCCAGCTTGTGGGCATCAAAGAGCAGGATGATGCGGTCCACACGCTCTGCGAACCACTCAAGGACAGCCGCAAAGTCATAACCTGAGGGAGGAGCAAGAGAGAACTGAACACAGCTCCAAGGCCCAGGCTGCTCCAGTGCTTCTGAGCACCAGTGTGGCTACAAGTTCTAGACCGGAGGTTATTTTATAAATTCCTAAAATGCTCTATCTGAACACTACTGCAGCCCAAAGGCAAACTCACTGGTCTTTCTTGCCTCAAGGGGTATTTTTAGCCATGTGAAATGCATAGATGCTCAGCCAAAGCAAGCCACCAAGCCACTTACACTTAACAGCTCAGCAGAGTAACACAAGCACAGAGAAACTTGCCAGTTCTGTGTCCTGAACAGCGGTGACAGTAAGCAACAGCACCATAACTGCAGCTGACATCTATCCAGTGTCTAAACATCAGATCCTTGTATAAGCCTGGCTCATTTTCTACAATAGGGGCTGGCAAGCTCAGGACCAAAACTGGCCTATCATTTGCTTGTATGAATAAAGTTTTATTGAAACAAAGGCACTCATTTACATGGCTAAGCCAACTTTTGTCTGTAATAGCTGAGTTTGATTGTTGCAGCAGAAACCAAAAGTTCTACATAGCTGACAATACTAATTCAAGAAAAAGGTTTGCTGACCTTTGTTCTCCAAGAGTATCACAGACCACTTCCCTTTTTTGTAGGTCTTAAATGCTTCTTTAAAGCCAAGTTGCTGACTAGCCCTAAACCTTATTCTATGCTGCTTCCCATCTCAATTAAAGTGACCTTTGTTATCTATGACAGAGTCATAACTGAATTTCCCCATTAATAATAGTACTATTAGCCAGGCATGGTGGTTGGTACATATTGGATATCTAAATGACACGTAACTGTTTCAAACAAAACACCCCTCGTCCTCCCACCTCTCCCCAAAAATATGATTTATGGCCAGCAAGACATTCAGTGTGTAAAAGCACTTGCTGTGCATGCTGAAGACGTGACCCAGGAACCACAGAGGAAGGAAGAGGAGCAAGCATGGGAAGCTGTCCTCTTGGCCTCCACAACTGCACTGTGGCTCCACACACAAGTAAAATTTAAAGAAGTGTGAGTCTTGTAGTTTTCTTCATGAGAATGGGGATAGTAGGTACTGGAGGGAGTCACAACCTGGGATTCACCAAGAAGCTGCACGGCTGACATGGCAGAGCTGGTCACTTTCCATATAAACGTGGCTCAGGGACTTCTGGACCAGGCACTGCTTTAACTTGTCTGACAGCTGTGCATCCCCCACTGCTCTCCCACTGCTCTCCCACCGCTCCCAAATGAGAGAACCCCTGTCTGCCCTTCAGGAGCACCAGCAGAGCTGGGAAGACTGAAAACAGTGGCACAGAGCCTCAGAACAGCCTGGCCTCTCCAGTGGAATCTGGACATTCTCCTTCGCCTGGATTTAGTTTCCTGTCACTCACCTAATGTGCACAGGTTCTGGGTCACCCCAAATGTAGGCCAGCCCTGAGAACCACTTAGTATTTCCCAGAAAGTTGCCAAGACCCCAAAAGATGAGCCAGGGAAGCAACTCAGAGAGAAGACAGTCAGGGACAGGCTGGTCCAGCCAGGCTCTTGCCTCACAGATTACTCTAGCACTGTCTGGGAAAACTACTCCACGAAGCCCAACCTCAGGAGGACTGGCATGCAATCTTTAGATGTAGAAGACAGAAAAACTGTAGGGGGAAGTCCCAAGGGAAGGACAGTGTGTCCAGGACTACACATGCTGGCACATGATTCCCCACCACCCCATCCATCAGGGCCTGCTGACACTGCATTGTACAGCTAGGGAGGCAGCACTCAATGCTCCCCCATCCTGTGTATAAAGCTGGGGTGGTGGTACTTCAGAGGTGCTAGGCTAGACAGGCCAAGCAGAAACAAAGCTCTGGATTCAATTCCAGGCAATACCAGAAAACAAGTAAGAAAAACAAAGCCATCCCAATGAGATGGCTCAGCAGATACGATATGGGTCCTTTCCAGATGAACCTGGTAGTGAACTTGATCTTTGGGATCCATGTGAAGGTGGAAAGAGAGAACCATTCTCTACCAGGTTGTCTTCTGACCTCTACATTCCTGGCACACAGGTACTTGGGACACATTAGTTAGCCAACAGGGGCTACCTGGAAGGCAGAGGTATACTGAACTGCAGTCTGGGTAGAGAAGGGCCTCTCCTGTGTGTGGCTGATTGAGTGTCAGAGCTTCAGGTTTCAGTGCACAGTTCCAGTGAGGGCCAGGTCACGCTGCATTTCAGCAGCCAGCACAGCCAGCCAGTTCCAAAGTACAAGGCCCTCCTTGCTCCCTGCAGCTGGCTCTGAGAGCAGGGAGTGGATACCCGAGGGGTGAGCTGTCAGCAGAAAACCAGAAGGGAAGGTCTAGAGCAGCAGAATAGTGGGGAAGCAGAGGCCAGAAGAGGTAGCTGTTGTCCAGGGCTCTGAGCTGTATGTACCCTAGCTGAGCCCCAGAGCCTGCCTGGGGCTCTGAGGCCTTGTACGTGAGTTCTAGGAACACAGCAGTGCTGCAGAAGTGCTGACTCAGGAACTATGATACTCCTGCTCAACAAAGAGAGGCCTCTGCTCCTTTCCAGTCAGCCCATTTGGCCTCATCCAAAGCTGAAGTTACTTCACACAGCTGGGGCCGCAATGCGGCCAAATCCCAGTTCCTGAGAACAGGGGAACCCCAGGCCAAGCACCACTAGTCCTGTTGGCTTTGGCTAGGCAGCCAGGCCTGCAGCAGGGAAGCTAAGGTCACCTTCCCAAGCCCTACCCACTATGGTCTCAATCCTTTTCCCTCTAATGGGGGAAGGGAACACTAAAATGAGAGAAATGGAGAAGGCCCCTTCCCTGCTCCTTTCTCACAAGCCTAGTTCTTAGGCAGCACCTCAAGTTATTTGGTTTTGAGTTTGTTTTTCCTTTTTTCTGGGGGACAGGGTCTCACTATGTAACCCTGGCTCGCCTGGAACTCACTATGAGACCAGGCTAGCATAAAATTCAGAGATTCACCTGCCTCTGCCTCTCAAACACAGGAATTACAAGCATGAGTCACCATGTCCAGCTCCATTAAGTCTCTTCTTTTTTCTCAGGTGAAGGGACCTTCCTGGTTAATTATTTTTGGAGTTTAATGCAGGCTATTACTCCATATACCAAGCAGGCCTCAGATAGTGGCAATTCTTTTGCCTCTGCCTCCTGAGGGGCTGGGATTACAGGCAAAACCTACCATGCTTGATTTTCTTAGGTCACCTTCCAAGCCCAACCCACCACGGCCACAATCCTTTTCCCTCTGGTGGGAAACACACTTTTGGTGGAAGGGAGACTCTCTGGGTGACCAAACATATCACTGATTACCTGACAGACTGCAGCCATGTTGACACAGGCATGTGATTCTATAACTGCAGGCCACCCGTGGGCCCATCTAGTACTCTTGAACCTACTGTTCCTCATTCCCCTCAGAGGTGTCTTATGTGGCTTTAAAGAGAAGACACTGGTTTTCAGGAGCCCTGGACACTGGAGAGTGGCAGTGAATGTGGAGCTTAGGAGAGTCATGCAATGCCAAAAGCACTCTCACAGCACACTCTCAGGCAGAGAGTTTAAGCAGGTGACAGGACTGGCACAGCAACTGGCCTCAGGCTCTTCTGACACACCAGGTAGGGTGTCAGTTCTACCCACACAACAACATAAAGGGAGCTGTGTGCCCACTAAGAGGGAAAGAGCGTCTAACAGGGGCACATTGCACCACCATCTGGCTAGAGAGAGTGACACCAATTTCCACCAAGGATACAGAGCAGCCAACCTGCAGGGAGAGGGGCTTCAGTGGCAACCAGAGACATCTCAGATAAGGAACAGAGTAGCCATGTGAGTGAGAGAAACCAGCCCGAGGACAAGCCCCAGCAACCACAGATCCACCTATGAGGACGCTGGGGGTCACATGCAGAGAGGACAGGGAAGCCAGTGCCAGGGTGGGAGGCAAGGTGTCAGTGTTTACTGAAAAATTTTGGGACAATGGAACTTTCTAAGACAGTGTGCTGGCTCACAGCAGTACAGAGGCACCAAACCCCACTGCTCCCTAAGACTGTGGAAGACAATGCCACTTATATACTAGGTACATTTCTCCACAATTAGAAAATAAAGGAAATTCAGGTGTGATAATTTCTAATCCCAGCACTTGGAAGGCAGAGGCAAAAGAATCAGGCATTCAAGGTCATCCTTGGGTAAATACGTAGTTAGGGCCAGCCCAGGCTATATGATATTTTGTTTTTTAAGACAGAGTCTCTCTATGTAGCTGTCCTGGAATTCACTATGTAGACCAGGCTGACCTTGAACACAGAGCTCCTCCAGCCTCTGTCTCCTGAGTGCTGGGATTAAAGGCCTGTGGACTCACACAGGGCTGATACTCTGTCTTTAAAAACAAAAATGCAAACATAAGACAGGCATGGTGGTGTACACTCTACAGTTCTACCACTCAACCCACGGCAAGCTGATACCATCCAGGGATGGTCCTGTCATAAAAAATTAAAAACCAGAGCTGGAGAGATAGCTCAGCAGTTGAGAGGACTGGCTGCTCTCCCGAAAGATCCAGGTTCAATCCCCAGCACCCACATGGCAGCCCCCCAACTCCAGTTCCAACAGAGACAACACCTTCTGGCCTCCAAGGGCACCAGGCATGTTACACAAACATGCATACAGGCAACACATACATAAAATAATGTAAAACTTAAACCCTCGGAGGGAGTAGTAGTGGAGAGGAGCGTAGAAGTGTGGCTGCTGAGAGCTGACAGGAACTGACGGCGCCACCGGAGCTGTTCCTAGCAAGCCTCCCACAGGCCCATTACTAGGTGAAGGGAGCCCCAGTTGAACCAGGTGCTGCTGGCCCGTCCACAAGTTAGCTGTCAGGAAGCTGACAAGAGGGGTCAGAGGTGGAGCCTGGGCTGCGGTGAAGCACCCCATCCTACAGCAGCACTCCTCCAAACGAACACAGGTAGTCCCATCAGCCAGGGAAAGTTGCTTCATACATTCCAACATTTTCTAGAACATAAAACAATGGAGTGTTTGTTTCCCATACACTCTTGTTTCCTGTCATTCAAACTGCACGGGTCTCATTATTTCTCACCAAAGAGCTACATCACAGTTTCCAATGGCACTGGCCCTGGAGACAGGAGCCCAGACTTGGGACAAGTCGCAGAGAGGACTCCTCCTGATTAACTTAAGGGAGGATCCCTCCAAACAGCACAGAGGCTAGCGAGGGGCCTCTGCCCCTAGCCATTTGCCCTAGGGGAACAAAACCCAGGTCCAGCCGGGTGGTGGTGGCGCACGCCTTTAATCCCAGCACTTGGGAGGCAGAGGCAGGCGGATTTCTGAGTTCGAGGCCAGCCTGGTCTACAGAGTGAGTTCCAGGACAGCCAAGACTACACAGGGAAACCCTGTCTCGAAAAAAAAAAAAGCCAGGTCCATGGCAAGTCTGGTGCACAGATGTTCCTAATAGCTTGACCCAAGACTGCTTTGGACCGACTGACCACAGACAGCCCAGACTTCCTTCTAGAGTAACAGCACAGTGATACAGAGGGGAAGCCATCCCTCTCCAGAGACAACAGCCTAAGGGCTGTGATGTGGCCCACCAGTCAGAGCTTCTGTGAAGAATATATAGCTCTAGGATTGATTCCATCCCCAGAAACAATCATTTCTGAAAGGCACAAATCCCTGACTTTCTTAAACATATGGATGAAAAGGGTCAGATTCCATCAAAGAAAACGAACAGTACCAAAGGGTAGTATTGTCTGACTGCATTTAAGAGACATTTTGGAAAAGGCAAGCTTAAGCTTCAAAGACAAATGAGTTCCTGAGACAGGGAAAGAGGGAGTGCACAGGGAACTTTCTCAGTTCACGGGGTGCTCTCTATCCTAGTAGTAGCAGGGGATTTGGCTGTTGCAAAAAAGGATCAACGTGTAGCCTGGCCCTAAACAGGTATAATATAGCATACCTGCAACATAACGGAGTAAGTGACAGTACAGGGTTGGGAGGAAGGACAGACACACTCCAATTGGGCCCACATTTCAACCTTCAGCTCCCTATACTCAGGAGGCAACTGGGCCACTCCAGCAGGTCACTTATCCTCTCTGAATCCCCAGACCCTTCTCTATGACATGGAGAGAACAAGCTCCCACCATGAGGCTGCTGGGAGGATTGGGTGCAGTGCATGCCTGGCAGACACCAGCACTTTGTAAATGTTTGCTCTGATTTGTTTGAGGCGTTTGTACTGAGCCCAAGAAGCTCATATCTGATGGAAGTGTAGGCAAGGGCGGCCTCTAGGGCGTGAAGAATGCTGCGTACCCCAAATATAAACTCAACATTTGCAGGCACTCGGGCCAGCTGCTCCCTAGTCCACGCTGATGAGCAGCCTGAGGAACAGGTGCCAAGGCCAGCACAGCCTGGTACGACGCCTCCACAGGCAGAGTAGGCACACCCACAGCAAAAAGCGAGGCCAAAGCAGCAAGCTTGCCTAGAGAGCGGGAGACAGAGGGATGGGGTTGAAGGCTTTGGGCCCAGTCAGCCCCAGGGGACTGGAGAGTCTGAGCAGAACACCAGCTGAGGCAGTACTGCCTAAGGTTCCTCTGAGACATTACTAAGAAAACAGCGAAGTCTGGGAAACCCTGGAGCTTTTAGTCTCGTCATTATTAATTGGCAGATATTCGTTTTGCATACTTAATTGTATGCCAAGCATTAGGTAAGAGCCCAGCATACAGAAGTCCCTATCACAATTATCAACAACTCTAAGAGGACCATTGTGTTCTGGTCACTTGGCTCCTACAGTTCTGATTTGAAAGCTAAACCTGTGTTGTCCTATGTGGTGGACGCTGTGAAACCAGGATAGTCCTGAACCTGGCTCAGCAATGATCCCTGAGAGCATTCTCTGGTCTACTAAGCATTCTGAGATTGGGCTGGAGCAAATCCGGCAAGCATCTCAGGGGATGGTCAATAGGGCAGAAAAGCTACTCATGGTGTAGCCCTACTTCTGATCCAGGGCTCCAGAAGACATGAATGGGAATCTGGGACCACAAGTCCCATCCAACCTCTAGGAACAGAATAGCTTAGGTGGAGTCTGGGAACCATGACATTGGGTAGGAAGGCAAGTGAAAAGCCAGGGAGCTAGCCAGACTGGCCCCAAGCTCTGAAAGCTTTCCATGGGGATTCTGGGTTGGTTTCTGGCTAAAGACAGGCCACAGAGGGAAGAAAGAAGGTAACAGGATAACTATCAAAGCCTTACTCCTTTTCTGGACTACGGTTAGCCCATGGTGGCCTATGTTTCCAAGAAGTCCAGCTTAGCAACAGCCTCACCAGGGTCTGACCTCAGCTCAGAGTCCATACTGACAGTTTCTCTGGGCTACACTACAGTGTGCAGAGAGTCCCCTCCAGGTTTGAGTCCCCCAGGCTCATCTATTCAGATAGAGCTCACCATCAGAAAAACATTGGCTTCCTCCTATACAAGGCTACAAAAAAACAGTGCGGTACACAGACAGAGCAATGTTAGCAAGAAGGCAGGCACCAGGCCAGACAGGACGCTACTTGTTAACCGAAGCTGAAGCCACACTCCCTTTGCTGATATAATTTTCTTGGGGTCAAGCAAGGCACAAAAGTTACACCTCCAGCCACAGTCATACAGTGACAATGGTGACAAGGGGACTGGCATGCTCACTGCCACTGACCACAGAGGACTCACACAAGAAGACCCCTAGGCATGGTGTGACTATGTAGTGGTAATGATCCTGGAAGTCAAGGGCAGCAACTTCACACAGCCCTGGATGCCCTTTGAATCCCTTTATCAGTCACATGGGTGGCACTCAGGAATAAATGGTGTTCCCAAAGGCAACTGTTCCCTGCTGACACGAGAGAATGTTATCTCTCAAGCAGCAGATTAGCAGATCAGGCAAGCCCAGCCTGGGACCCCAAAGGGACAAAATTCTCAGAGGTCCCTGGCAGAGCCAGAGCAGCTTGACCACTGTGGTCTATGCCAGTCCCACTTATCTCTCTAGATTGAATTTCCTGCACAGGAGCGACCACAGGGAAGGATTAAAAAGTCAGGAGGGGAATGGGAAAGCAACAAAGTGGGAATGGACCCAGAGAACTGGCAACGCTCAAGTACAAGCGACCTCTGCAGGGATGCTGTTTCCCAAAGATCAAGTACAGACTACAGCCAGGCTGTCATCTGTGCAGAGCTGTGCTCCTCAGGACCTCCCTTCCCGAGAGGAAACACCTGCTTTCCACTTGAGGACGGGCTCACATACTCCCACTCTGGTTCTCTGTGTGCACAAGGAAGGACTAGTGGGTAGGGTCTGAGAGGGGTCTGCCCTCATCCACAAGCTTGCAAACTACCCTGGAGCCCACACAGCACCTCTAAGCAGGGCCACAGGACCGACCATCTCACTCACCACCATAGGATGTTCACCCCTAGTCCCTAGCTGGGTAACATTTAAATGGGGACTACAGGACTATGGAGGAAAATGGTTTAGAAAGACTGGTTGATCTTGGTATTTCACTGCAAGACCCACGTTCAATCAGAGGGAGCCTTCTGCAAATACAGGAAAACCTGGTTGCAGGGACCCCTTTGCCACCTGAAAGGCACAGCAAGCCACAGGCCTAGTGTGTCATGTCACCTGCAGACTCCTTGAGCACGTCCACTCTAAGTATGCTGGGATCCTCTATAGCCCCAGTTAAAACGCCGCTGTGTGTGTGTGTGTGACTCGATGGTAAGAGCGCTGGCCTAGCATGTTGAAGGCTCTGGGTTCTATTGCCAGCCCAGGAAAAAAAAAAGAAAATCACATTCATAAAGCGTCACTTTGGTGGTTTTCCCACAGACAGCAAGAAGGTTTAGGTTCTGCCATGTCTCTCCTAACAGGAAAGCAATGAGAAAGGACACACCCCTGTGTCCCCAGTGGCCCGCTGGGGATCCCAGGCATTAAGTCTAAGCTGCTCTTGCCTGGGAGCACTGAGAGCAGAACAGATGAACCATGCTCTGTAACATGCTGTGTAATGACTGCTCCTTTTCAGGAGCACACAAGGGCCGCAAGAACCTTAAACCCTCCCTACCCCATCCCTTCCTCCAAGCCTGAAGGCAGCACAAACAGCAGAGCTCGGGCAAGATAAGCCTTTGAGGGTGAGCTATTGTCGCTTATCTGAGGCTGTGTTCTCACCACACAGCTACCCTGCTGGAGTGTGGTTCAGCCAAAAGATAAGTCTGTGGGCCTCAAACAATGGCGGCACACCTCTGCCCAGTGCAGGCTGGGGGCATCTCCTGTAGTTCTCTTAGTTAAGAGAAATTTACTTGGATCGTCCAGCTCTCCTCTGGCTTTGGTGAGTTTGGGTCCTTTTATAAGCCTACGAGGACTACAAGAACCCCAACTCTTTCCCCTCCAACATCCTAACTTCAGCCTTGAAGGTCCCTGAGCAACGGCATTCCAGCAAAAAACAGTGTAATGCATGCCGGGCGTGGTGGCACACAGCCTTAATCCCAGACTTGGGAGGGACAGCTTGATGACGGTGAGAACCACAGTGAGTGAGACTCTGTCTCAGGGGGAAAAACAAACAAACAAACAAACAAACAAACAGAAAGAAAGAAAAGTGCAATGCTTACCGAGCTTTTTATTCTCTTTTGGCTTTGGTGATGAGAACTGAACCTGTGGCCTCATACATTCTGGTCAAAGGCTCTACCACCGAGCTATTGTTTTCAGTCTTCCTTGTCTTTGTGTATGTACACACATGGGGGCTGGGGGTCACTATCAGGTGCCTTCCTCTTTTTTTGGAACTCACTAACATAACTAGACTAGCTGGCCA
>NW_021624162.1:0-17182 GCF_004785775.1 Grammomys surdaster
AGCCCTTCCTTCCCCCTCGTGCCCCTCCACTCCCCCATCCCACTGCCTACAGTGGGAACCAAGCTCAATCCTTGGCAAGCCTCTGTCCTATGGGGGCTTGGCTGGAGCCCTCACCAATGCGTCTTGTCTCTCAGCTTGGGTGGTTGGAAGCTGCTTTTCGACATGAGCATCAAGGCCCTGGGGAGGATGTGAACTCATGAGTCAAGAGTCGGCAGGGCAAGGGTCAGGGGCATGTGTTAGGCTGACCTCATGGGGTGCAGGTGGAACAGCGGTGGCTGTAGCTCGCCCAGCTCAATAGCAGTGATGCCCAGGGCCCAGACGTCACATAGCTCATTGTAGCCACCCTTGCGTTCCACAGCAGCAACCTCTGGCGCCATCCTAGAGTCAGTCACATACATACAAGATGGCCAGATGCCCTTCTTGTGGCCACTACCCCTACTGCCAGGGCGCCATCTTACCAGTATGGAGTGCCAATGAAAGACCGTCTCTTGGCCACAGATGCCGTCAGCTCGCCTGACACCCCAAAGTCCGCTGCAGGAAAGAGACTCTTACCAGCCCCAGGGCCTCTCTTAGCTCCCACCCCAGGGCCCAAGCTATACCAGGTAGGGCATGGGTCCAGCCACAACTGTCCCAAGCCAGGCCAGGCCCCTCTTCTGAGATGAGTCACCACCCTTCCATCTCTAAAAACTTAATCCCATGTCAGATCCCGCCCAGTTCAATCTCAGCCAACTATCAGCAGGCAATAATGCTACATCTAAATGGAGAAACTGAGGCTCAAGCAACAAAGCGACTGGGATCTCCAGCACTCAATTCTACGGTCCCTGAGCCCCTGCTGAACCCTTACCCACATGGTATTCCCCAGTACTGACCCAGCTTGACATCACCCTGCAGAGTGAGCAGAAGGTTGGCACCCTGGGGGAGGGGGCACAGAAAGGATTGTGTCAGGTGCCTGGCAGCTTCCTCCTCGTTTGAACCATGCCCTTGGCTGACCCCTACCTTAATGTCTCGGTGAATTTTCCCCTGAGAATGCAGGTGGTGGAGCCCCTGGGGACAAACAGAAGTCTCTGAGGACAGCTACTTTGCACTAATTATCTCTTCTGAGCCCCTCCTCAGGACTGGGGCCCCCCCACCCAAGCTGCTTCCTCCACCCCTCTCCCCAAACAGGAAGTGACTGAGCCAAGAGGGAAATAGGCTGCTTCCGGCAACAGAACTGGGGCCCCCTCCCGCTAGGACCTAGATCCCCTGAGCCATCCCATCCTAAGGTCCCAATCTCCCACTGGCCAGACGGGTTGGGCCCACACTCCTGAGGATTCCAAAATGGGTGCTACCTATGAGCCCCGTACCTTCAGTGCCTCCCGGCAAACATAGGCAATCTGCCGTTCTTCCAGGGGCCCAGTGGCTGAAACATACAGAATGAGGGCTGAAGAGAAACAGCCCGAGGGATATGCTGACCCTCCCTACCCACCCTGCATAGTGTGAAGCAGCAGGCACCGCTACTGCAAAGTGATGGTAGCCACATTTCTTCCAGGTTCGGGCTGGGAAACTGAGCCCAGAGAAGGACAGTATTTCTCTCAAGGTCACACAGCCAGTCAGAAGCTAAGAAGAGTCCAAGTTCAGCCAGGAGGATGCCCTCCTAACCCTATGTTGGGATTGGGAAAGGCCATGTCCCATGGAGTCTGGCTCTCACCATGGTAAATCTCCTGCAGTGACCCTCCTCCACAGAACTCCATACAGATCCACAAGCGGTCATTCCTGGGGAGACAGAGAGCTGGGGCTGGCACAGTGCAGGACACACGAGGGCTGTCTGGGGCAAGAAGATAAACAACCTCACCTGAGGTAGCTGCCGATGTAGGCCACGACATTGGGGTGGCGGCATTCACGAAGGATGGTGATTTCCTGCTGAAGAGAGCTGATGTCGTCCCCTGGGGAGCACAAGGCATTATGGGGGGGCACACGAGTAGCCCAGACTCTGTCCCTATGTGCAAAATGAGCATAGAGTATTTCCCTTCTCGCCGAGCAGGTGCCAGACCTTAGTTTGTCCTGGGGTCGGCTTCGCTGGGGGTCTAGAAAATGTCAACTCTCCGCCCCCGCCAGCTCACCCGCCCGCCTCCCCGGAGCGCAGAGGCCCCACCCGGGCCCACACCTGGGTCTAGCTTGACGATCTTCACCGCTGCCAGTTCAGACGTGATGGTGTCACGGGCCTGGGGGCGCAAGGCGAGAAGCGGGTAGGGAGGGGGCGGGGCCGGGGCTCCAGCGGCGGGACGTGAAGATGCACCCTCCTTCTGTGCTCCCACCCGTCCCGCAGCCCCGCGCAGCGCACCTTGTAAACGTCGCCATAGGTCCCGGCCCCCACACGCTGCAGCAGCTCGAAGCGGTCCCGCGGATCCTGCAGCGACACGTCCCGCAACAGCGCCATGGCCCGGCGCCGGACCGGCCGGCGGGCGCGAGCTGCGGAGCCGGCGCGGAGCGGCGCGGGGCGGGGCGGGGCGAGGCAGGCAGGCGAGCAGGGGCAGCACCGAGACTCAGAGGCCGTAGGGGCGGGGCCATACCGGGGCGGGGCCAGCCCGGGGATGCCCCGCCGCCTGCCTGGCCGAGAGGAGGCGCCCTGCTAGCGCGGGGAAGTCCCTGAGGCAGGGGAGGAGCTTAGGTCCCCCTCCCAATTCTCAACACGCTACAGGTGCGGAGCATGAAGTTCAAAGTCCTAAGACAGAGCAAAAGCGGACATCCATTCCCGCTCCATCCCCGAATTCCCAGATGAAACACATACATCTCTCTTTTTTCTTAACAAAATGTATTTATCTTCCTTGGAACTGAAAAATAAATCTATGTACAAAACAGGAAGAGACTGGCCCTCCCCCACCCCGTGCAGATTTCCTCCGGGGACCTCAGGGAGGTTCCCAGAGGGCTGGAAGAGGTCCTGCTCTGTTCTCCGGCCAGTTTGGTCAGGAAGGGGGTGAGGCTCAGTATTCACAGATAAGAGTCGGAGCTTCATGTCCTGGACTCCAAGGCTAGGGAGACGAGGAAGATTTCCAAATTCAGGCAGCAATATGTAAGTTCTTTGGGGTAGGGGACTTGGATTCCCAAAGGCTGGAACTCTATAAAGTGCGGAAATCTACCCCCAGGGTTTCCAGGTAGCAACTGTGCTCTAGGGCTAAGGTCAATCTAGCCCCCAAGTGGGAGGAATGCCAAACTGTTCAGGGTTCTTGTCATGGTCCATTGAATTGTGGGGGTTGGACCTGTCAAGATTGGCTGCATGGACCTACAATGAGGTTCCAGTTGGCTGGCTGGTGGGAGATGAAACCTAAATTCTAAGAACGGAGCCAGGGCTCTGGGGCCTGAAAAGGGGCTAAATGAAGGTTCCCAGTCACTGCACGACAGCTCTGGGCCCCCGCAGTACTGTGGGCGGAGTCTGGGCTTGAAGACTAGGGTGAAGCCTGCTGGGAGTGAGGGCAGGCCTGGAGCCTTGTCACAGAATCCTGAGGAGTTCAGAGACCCTTGCGCTGCCGCTTTAGGAAAGAGAGTGTGTAGTCGCTGGGTGTGGACACTTTCTGTTTCTTCATCTGCACTTGCGACTGTGCTGTGAGTTGAAGCTTGATGGCGCTCGAGTTGATTTTGGTGGCCACCAGCAGCTCCTTCATGCCTTTCATCTTCTCACTCTGAAAAGTGAGCACCGGGCCCTCTGGGGGTGGCGATGCTGCAGGTGCTGGAGCCTGAGCAGCATTGCTGACTTCCGGGCCCCGGGTAGCACCTGGGACAGTCCCTGACATTTTCCTGGGTGGTCCTGACCCTGCACTTTGCCCTGAGCCCGGGCCCTTGTCCAAAGCAGGCTTTTTGGGTGGCGGTGGCTCCTCAGGCTTGGACTCTCGGCGGGGACCACGCCGACGGCCTTCTCGGGCTTCATCGCCCCATGGCTCTTCAGCCTCTGCTGTCTCTGCGTCTCTGCTGACTATGTGTACCTTCTGCCGCACCTGAGCAAAGTGCAAGCCAAGGGAAAGGTTGTGGCTCACCAGTGGGACTCCAGGCTCAGCTCCTGGCCACTCCTCTAGGAGTGTCCACTCATCTGTCCTCATAAACACCCATATGCAATATAATCTCACTCCCCTGTGGCTACTGTCACCACCTGTAGTTCTCATGCCCTGGATGCCCGGGATGGGACCCTCTCACCTGTCCCTCGAAGCGGCCTAGGGACTGCACAAGGAAAGTTGCCCAGCCTACGTGCAGTACTGGTGTGGGGCTTCCCTCTTCCCATTTGCAGATGCCGTCATAGAATCTCAGCAGGTGGGCAAAGCACTCAGGGTCCTGGAGGGCAGAACCTTGGCCCTGGGTGCCCTGGATAAGAGGGAAGGTACAGCAGAGGTCACACAGTGTGCAGGCCAGGCTCCACCTGGGCAAAGCCTTAGTTTCAGGGAAGGAAAGTCCAGGCTAGGACCTCCTTCCTTTTATAAGGCCAACCCTTAGTGTGAGTGAAGGGGGGGGTGTCTTTCCTCACCTACAGCCTAGCCCAGGTTAGAACTTGGCCATCAAAGAGATGGACCATCAACCCATTTTCTTAAAGACTTTAGCTCTAAAACACCCTAAAGTCCTTTCAGACCCAATCCCAGGATATCAGCTCCAGCAAAAGAGAATCCCCAATCCTGTCCATGTAGTTCAATCTATGTATGTGCCCAGGAAGGAGGGTGCACCAATGGAGTCCAGCCCTTCACCTGGGCTTGCTCCCCTGGCCGCTCCTCGCCTGCTTCTAGCAGGCTGGCTGCCTCCTTCAGCAGGTTGGGGATGACATCATTGGCCACTTCAAAGAATTCCTTGTAGATCTCCTCATCCTCCCGGCAGTAGTTGTAGCTGTGAGAACACACAGGATTCAGTTGACAGTTGTCCCACAATGGGACATCCCACTGACTAGGAGAGAGGCTGGAGACCTTGTCCACCCAGCTGATGGTGATATTAGTCCACGGCAAGGTTAGGGAGCGGGACTGGACTAGAAGATGGGCAGAGACAGTGGTACCATGGGAAACACAACTGACTGTAAAGCAGGATCAACTGGGCAGAGAGGAGTGAAGGCCAGGCATGAGGGGAGGAGCTAACCGGGGAATCTCACGTCCCAAGTAGTCCCAAGTAATGGCAGCCCTGGCTGTGTAGGGGCTGAGCAGAGAGGACAGAGCTTGGGACAAGGTCTTACAACTAGATGACCGGTTGGAAAGTCATAGAGAGAAAGGACAGGCTGGAGGCCTGCCAGGGGAATCCTCACTCTTGGATAACAGTGGCAGTGTCGGCCCAGGCCTGCAGGGCTTCGCGCACATTGCGGTTGCGACAGTGGTAGCCAGCCAGGTACATGTAGGGGTAGATGTGTTCATCCTGGTAGTAGGTCTTAGCTGAAGCAATTCCCTGGAGGATGGAGCAGAGGAATCTCAGGGAGGCACCCCCCAGCTGCCTTATCACTGATATGCTACAGAAAGATGATGCCAAAGGGTCCTCCCGGTCTCTAACTCTGGGTCCATTCTCTGCTAGCCCCTTTGCCTGGTGTTCCTTACTCCCCCCACCCCCTCCATCCCAGGCCTGGATCTACAAGCTTACTTGCTAAATTGAGGGCAGACAGTAGAAGTGGTGACCCCGCAAAACAAGGCCTAGGGTGGAGCAGGGAAACACTCAAGCCTGGGGCAGGTCTCTCCCCAGCATAGTCCCGTATAAAGACTTCTAAGCCCAACCGTCTTTCTACCACAAAGAGCATGCTAACATCTCTCCACAGTGCTACCACAGGATACATCCAGGATAATAAAGGGCAGGTGAAAAATGCAGGGCTTGTGGGATAAATTCAGGCCCTGCCACTTCTAGGCTAGGGAACCCAGGGCTCTTTTTACACAGAACTACTCTCATTACACACATGCCTTACACAAAATAAGGCAGGAAATACCCTCCAGCACACAACATTCTTCCTTTTTCACCTATATCCTTTCCAGCCCCAGAAAGGAGCTGCTGTGATATCACTCACCTTGTGATAGAGGGTGAGTGGGTCTGGCCGACCAGGGGTGGGCTCCAGCTCCTCCAGGTCTGCCAAGTTCCCTAGTGCCATGGGGTACCTAGGAACAGAGCATAAGCTCAGGCTATCACTCAGCTCCCTGATCCCCCCAAGGCCTATCTGATCACATCCTTCTACTGACCTTTCCAGATGTCCTAGGTCATACAGCAGCCAGAGCAGCTTCTAGAGCCAAAGGGAGAGAAGTGCAGTGAACAGAAGGGAGCTGTCTGTCGGGCAGAGAGGTGACCAGAGGCAGCAGGGCCTCTCCACCAGGGAAGGGCTAGGATTCGTCAACACTCGCAAAGCCCTTCATGTCTCTACTCTACTTTCCCTTGTGCATTGAAAAGGATCTGTCCATTTTACAGAAGGGTAAAGGAGGGCCCTGGGCAAGGGCAATCTCCTCACCTGCTGTAGTTGCAACAGTTCCAAAGAGTCAGTGTGAAGATCAATGGAAGGGTTGATGGCACACACCATGAACGCCACCTCCATCTTGCGGTCACAACGCATGTATGATCCTTTCAGGTACAGCCAGCTCTTGGAAAGGGAGAAAAGCATGATGTCTATCTCAGGATATCCCACCTTGTGCCTGCTCTAGGGCATAGCAACATAAACCGGTTCATCTGCCTCCCCCCTTGGTACATAAACTCAGAGGGGTGATGGGTTGAGGGGAGCCTCAGACAACTTAGGCTCACAGAAGGAAGAGGGCAAGATGGAGGGAAGATATCATACCCGCTCAGCTACACCAGCATTGACTGTCTGGCCTCTGCGATCCTCGTTGCCTTTGCCATGCCAGGTCACCTCAGCTGTCTGTTCCCCATTGGGCCCAAACACCACCCAAGCATGATCCTCAGACAGAGCCAGGTGGACATCTCTGAGACCCAGAGCCTGGCAGGCCCCTACTACTGCAAAGGCCACGCCCGAGCTGTCCAGTTTAGTGCCTGTAGAAGAAGGCAGTAATGAGCGCAGTCCTGGAAGAAGAGTGCCATGCCCCATCTCACACCTCTCAAGCCTGTGTCCGAGCTTCACAGACTACGCATTATGTTCACCCTTTTATGCTCACAGCATCTCTCTCCCGATAACCCAACCCCAGCAGGAGACCTTTCTGGATCTCAGGTCAGCCCAGCCAGAAACTCCCTTTTCTGAACCAGGTACTTCTGTTAACATAATGACTTAACCCAGTGTCTTATTGTACACCTATCAGACTGTATCAGGGAGAGCAAACCCATGACCCCATGAACCCCCGTCCCGCCCTTCCTCATGTTCTGATTTATCGCCGCACTTTTTTCCTGCTAAGCTCACAAGTGGCCTCAGATTCTTGCTCAGTACACTGCACCAAGAGCTGAAGCACTTTGCGTGTCCTTAAGAAGCATAAGATGCTTGAACACAAGCCAGTGCTTCCTTTCAAAAGATTTTCATAGGTACCATCTTAATTGTCAAATGGATCCACCCCTTTGTCCTACCTCCCCAAACTACTACCACCCTCTCTCCCCATATGATGGGCTGCCAGATTCCTGTGGCTACTCAATGGCAGGGCTGGGGTTGAAGGACTAGAGAGTAAGATCTGGCACCAAATGATCAGGTTCCAGTCCGAGCCCTGTCATTCTGACATTCCCCTCTTCAGGATTCTCTTTCCACAGCTGCGATGGAGAAATAATACCTGCCCCACTACACAAAGTTTACAGGTCTCAAAAGGGCTATAAACCATATTGTTCAGACATGAGGTTAGCCAACATACATTTGCTCCCCTGACCACCTGTCTGACTCCAACCTGTGATGAAGCTGAAGAGGGACTGGATGTGGGCCCGGTCCTTGAAGTAGGAGCGACTGAGGCTGTTCCATATGACATCCGAGACCTTTTTTACCAGTTCACGACTAGAAACGCCCCCCTCTCGAGGATAGAGGGAGAGGTCGACAGCGCCGCGGATCTGAGCGGTGAATCGAGCATAAAGGGCCGCAATGATGGACAGGTCGGCCACCGGGAAGTAGGTGAGGCCGCCAGGAGGGTCGGGTGCGGGGCTGGGCTGGAAGGTGAGCTCGGGCACATTGGTAGGGATGACACGGTTGACAGCCAGGAAATGCTCCACGAAGCCCAGGACCAAGGAGAGGAGCACCAGATCAGGCTCCTCTCGGCCCAGCTCTGCAGCAAACAGGCGCACCACGTCGTCGATAGAACGCAGAGGGAACAGAGTCTTCTGGGCGGCCTTCAGCCCCATGGCGGCGGGCGGTGGCCTGCGGGCGAGCCGAGGGAGGGAGGGTCGGGCTCGGAGAGAGAGCCCCCTCCCAGGCTCGGCTAAGGCTCTACCCTCCGCCACAATTCTGCTTCTCCAGCCGCTTCGTCCTGCGCTCACGGGCGGCGGCTCGGTTTCTGAGACCCTTCAACTAAGGCTGTGGGGCCTTCTAGTTCCCTACAATCCCGGGACCCCCCAGACCCAATGAAGCTGCGTCCCAAAGACCTCTTGGGGACCCTCAAAGGCCGCCCCTCCCAGTCCCTACAATCTCTACCCGGCCCTCTGGAGCCTGTCCAGAAGGCGAATCCAAACCAGCCTCCTACAAGTCCCAAGGAGAGTCCTGGCTTCGGTCCCCCGAGCCCACCTCCGCGCTTACATCCCACACAAGGCACCGCGGCGCCCGCCGCCTGAAGCCTGCTGGGAAATGAAGTCCCGCGCCTCCTCTGCCCGCACTGCCTGCCGGGAAAAGGGAGTTCTTGCTCACCCCTCCCTAAGTCTGAAATGCCTGTCAAACCCGCAGTGTCTTATGGGAGAAGTAGTCCTGCTGCTCCAGGGCGGGTAAACTACGCTCCTCAACGATTGGTCATCTACGATCACGCCAGGTTCCTCGGTGCCTTCTGGGAGATTGTAGTCCTAGGACTATACCCTCGCACAGTGGCGGTGCTGCAGTGTGTATTATGACCAGTTTAAGATGTGAGGGGAACTCTTGTTCTAAAATACTACAAGGAGGCTGGAGCACTGGTTCAGCTGTTTAGAGCACTTGTTGCTCTTGCAAAGGACCTGGGTTCAAGTTCAAGTCTCCGCACCCACATTGTGGCTCACTATCTGAAACTCCAGTTCCAGAGGATCCATGCCTTTCTCTGACCTCCACCAAGCATGACGTGGTGCACACACGTAAAAAAGATGCAGGCGAAACATTCACACCTGTTTTCCACATCTGAGCAGCTCCTTGCACAGGTGTGAAGACACCACACATATATACAAACAATCTCTTCCTTCCTTTCTTTCTCTCTCTCTCTCTCTCTCTCTCTCTCTCTCTCTTTCTTTCTTTCTTTCTTTGGAGACAGGGTTTCTTTGTGTAGCCATGGATGTATGGATGTCCTGGAACTCACTTTGTAGACCAGGCTGGCCTCAAACTCAGATCTGCCTGTCTCTGCCTCCTGTGTGCTGGGATTAAAGGCATGCACCATCACCACCCTTCTATGTCTACCATGCATTTTAAAGTTTCTCTGATTTATAAGTTTCTTTGTTCTGTAAAGCTATGAAACTTCTGTCATGTTGGAATACGGAATTTGGATTAACCTAAATCTGTATTCCTGGACCATGGCCACTCAAATTTGGCTTGAGAATAAACTATATATTATTCTCTTTGAAGAAGGGCTGCTTGTGGTGGTGCATACTTTTAATCTCAGCACTCTGCAGACAAGTTCCAGGCCAGCCATGGCTACAGGGTGAGACCCTGTCTCAGAAAGCAAACACAAAAACTGGGGCTGGAGAGAGGGCTCAGCTGTTAAGATCACTGACTGCTCTTCCAGAGGACCCAGTGGTGGCTCACAACTGTCTGTAACTCAGGTATCACAGAATCCAATGTCCTCTTTTAGCTTCCATGATGCATGTGGAGCACAGGCATACATGCAGGCAAAACACCCATACACATAAACAACAATAAAAAACTTTAAAAATTAAAATACTAATTATTTTTATTTTTTTCTTTTTAAAAAAATATTTATTTATTTGTTTGTTTGTTGTATGTGAGCACACTGCCACTGTCTTCAGACACACCAGGAGAGGGCATCGCGCCGGGCGGTGGTGGCGCACGCCTTTAATCCCAGCACTTGGGAGGCAGAGGCAGGGGGATTTCTGAGTTCGAGAGTTCGAGGCTAGCCTAGTCTACAGAGTGAGTTCCAGGACAGCCAGGGCTACACAGAGAAACCCTGTCTCAAAAAAAAAAAAAAAAAAAAAAGCTTATTTAGCTCACGGTGGCAGTTCTGGCATGAGTCCCTTTGACTGTCACCGTATGACAGATGGCAACTTGTGAAACAGTCTGTGCGATAGGAGAGCTGACACAATGAAGCAGAAGCCAGGGGCACAGACGCCAGGGTTATCTCTCTAGCCCCTTAGTTTGCTTTTTGAGACAAGGCTTCATTAATTTGGGTAGGAGTAGACCTATGACCCCGGCCTCAAACTTGCTTGGTAGTTGAGGATGGCCTTGAACTCCTGATCCTCCAGCCTCCAACTAGAGTACGGGAATCACAGAACGTCCCACTATAGTCAGCCTTAGAATAAATCCACATTACCGCAGAAGATCATTTACCTGTCCTATCTGCCAGATTCAGCAAACCATTCACATCCGAGTCCTGGAAAGAACACGGGATGGACACAAAAACGGACTTTCCCAAAATGCTGTATGTTCTACAGCTTTAACACTAGGTGGCGCGCTGAACCCAGGTTTGCATTGATTCAGCTATGTACTTCAAGCCTTTTAAAATCAGTGTTTTGTGGGCAAGGAGTTGGAAATTTTGGGCAGTTGTAACTGCTCATGAGTGGCCCATATTGTTGAAAGTTACTTCCTACAGCTTTTATTTGTGGTTCCTCCTAGGCAGTCATCCAGGATGAAGCTGAATATCTCAGGCACCGAAGTGGATGATGGATGCAAACTTTGCACTCTTTTTCTTTTTTCTTTTTATTTTTTTCCCTGAGACAGGTTTTCTCTGTTTAACCTTGGCAGTCCTGGAACTCACTCTGTAGATCAGGCTGCCCTGGACTCAGAGATCCATCTGCCACTGCGTCCCTAGTACTGAGATTAAAGTTGTGCACCATAGCCCGACCGACTTCCCACTTTCTAAAGGAAGCCATGGCGGTCAGAAGCAGCTGTGGACGCTATGGTTGGGTGACAGCTGCTGAAGAGTCATTTGTTTGAACCAGTCGTGAGTGAGAATGACTGACAGGTTATCTCATGAAACAGCATGTCTTACGCCATAGCACAGTGTGCCTGTTGTTAAGGGCTGTTGCTGTTATGGACCAAGGGGAACTGGAGAGAGAAGTACACTGCAGATGCCAATCAAAGTGTTCTCAAATTGATAGTGCCAAATAGGAGGCCGAGAGGGAAGGGTGTCTGGACCGACAGATACTGTGCCTTGGTGGTTAGACCTCAAAAAAGCTGGCAGAATCCACAAGGTTTTCAATCCCTCTGAAGATGGCATCCCCCAAATGTCAGAAAGCCCTTAAACAAAGCAGGTGAAATGCTCCCACGATTCAGTACTCTGTTACTCCATGTTGTTCTGAAGAAATGGTGCACTGAGACAACAAGGAGCGTGGTACAGGGCAGACTCGGCCTCTGGCCAAGAGTGTAAAGGAAGAAAAATGCCAGGAGTGGCCTGGCAAGAGCTGTAGGCTGTTCTCACAGAGAGGACTTCTAAGTCTTAGTCCAGTCAAAAAAAATCTTTAAGAGTAACACATAAAGCCAGGCAGTGGGTGGTGCACACCTTTAATCCTAGTGCCTCAGAGGCAGAGGCAGGAGAATCTGAGTTTCAGGCAAACCTGGTCTACAGAGTTCCAGGATGGCCAGGGCTACATAGAAAAACATGTCTCGAACCCTCTCCCCAAAAAAGAGCAATAAATAAGTGGTCAGACTGAAAGAGAGAGAGAAAGAATACACTCCTTTATTTTCCCAAGCTGGGCTCATAGGAACCTTTTATCAGTCTGTCTAGATCTTCCTTATTTGTGGTGGACACCGTAACAACTCAATCGTGTGAAATAATAATTTCAGAGTCACACAGAATTATCCTAATCTCTTCTGAGGGCAGCAGCAGCACCCCTTCCCAGTGATGACATGATATACTGCTGGAGGTCCCATGTCATTAGTCCCTCCTCCTCCTTCTTTCTTTTTCTTCTTTTAAAATTTTAATTTATTCACTTTACATCCCGCTGGCTGCCAGCCCTTCCCAGTCCTCCCTCACACTCTCCCTCTCCCCTCTTCTCCTCTGAGAGGGTGGAGCCCCCCCAACTGAATATCCCCCTACACCCAATCCCCCACCCCGCACATCAAGTCTCTGCAGAGCTAGGTGCATCCTCTCCCACTGAGGCCAGACAAGGCAGCCCAGGTAGGGGAATATATTCCACAGACAGGCAACTGGGCAATTGCTTTAGAGATAGCCTTCCTCCTCCTCCTCTTCCCCCTTCCTCCTTCTTTTTTTCTTCTCTTCTTCTTCTTCTTCTCCTTCTTCTTCTTCTCCTCCTCCTCCTCCTCCTCCTCTTATTTATTAAAGGCATGCATGCCACAGTGGACATGTGTCAGGGTCAGAGGACATTTGAGACTGAGTTCTTGGGCTGGAGTTCAAGCGGCCCTTGCAGAGGACTCAATTTAGACTCCCAGCATCCACCAGCTGGCTCGCATCAGTCAGTCATTCTGTTTCCAGGAGATCTGTTGCTCCCTTTGGACCTGAGTGGGCACCACGCATACATGCATGTGGTACACCGATATATATGCTGGAAGACCACTCATATATATAAAATAAAAATTTTTTTAATCTAAAAAAAAGAGTTTTCTTGGAGCTGAACAGATGTCTCAATATTTAAGAATACTTGTTGCTGTTTGAGAGGACCCAGGTTCTGTTCCCAGAATCCACAAGGCCAATCCTAACCACCTCTAAATACAATTCCAGAGGACCCAATGTCACCTTCTGAACTCCAAGCACAGTAAATTGTACATGATGTATGTATATACATACACACAGGCAAAACATTCATACACACAAGATAAAAAGAATTTTTTTAATGTAAAGATTATAAAACTTGCTGAGCAGTAGTGGTGCATGCCTTTAATCCCAGCACTCTGGAGGCAGAGGCGGGTGGATCTCTGAGTTTGAGACCAGCCTGATCTACAGAACAAGTTCCAGGACAGTCAGGCTACACAGAGAAACTCTCTGTTTTGAAAAACAAACAAAGAATTGGGGAAACTGACTTTTCTAAAAATGTAACTAATGGTTAGGTAAGACATTTCATTGTGTAAAAGCACTTGCCAGTCAAAAGCCTGGGGATCTATCTCTGATTCCTGGAACCTACCTAAAGGTTACAGAAGACTGACTCCAAAAAGTTATCTTCTGACCTTCATACCTGCAATTACAAACACATCCTACACATGGCCATAGAGATGCAATTTTAAAAACGTAATTAAAAGTACAAAAAAAATGTAAGAACTTGGAAATGAGAGTAGAATTTGGCTGACTTTTTCTGGGTGTCAGGGTCAGCCATTTCTCCAGTTTGGTGAGGGATGAGTTTAGGTCTTAGCTTGCTAGAGGTCTGAACATACCTTTCCTTTGCTCCCCATCTCAGCCAGACCCTCTGTTCCCCAGTGGATAGAAGAGACAGTTTCCAAACAGCCTGGCAGCGTTTGGCATTGTCACGGCACCAGAATCTTGCTAGAACTTCCTGTGAGATGACAGGATTTTATTTTGCGTGTATAAGTGCATGTCTGTATGTGCACCATGTGTGTGCCTTCTGCTCACAGACGTCAGATGAAGGCAATAGATCCCCTGGAACAGAGTTATGGGTTGTTGGGAGCCATCACGTGGGTGCTGGAACAGTCTGGGTCTGACTCTAGCCCACACTTCTCAGGCCCTCTAATTCTGCAGTGCATCTGCAATCTCATTCCCGACCAGATGGTGGCGCCCCATCTTCTTGACCTACTTTCCCTTCAGCTTTATGGCCTGCCCTGGTCTCAGGGTTCAGACCTTACCCTCTGTCTCTGTCTAGCTCAGCCTGGAGGTCTGGATGCTACCCAGTCATGGAAACCCTGGCTAGGAATGAGTAAAACACCTGTAAGGCCTTCTCACTTCCTTAGATGTCTTACATGTGTGAGCATTGGAGCTGAAGAGGCCCTCAGCAGGCCTTAGATCTACTCCTACCCTTTCCATCGACCATGCCTTCAAGGTGGCCACCTGCAAATCCAAACTCTTAGGGCCTCTGATGCTGGCTATGTTTGCCTGAAGGCAAGAGAAGGGAAGGTGGGCACAGAGTAAAAAGAGAATTATCTTCAGGCCTGAATTCCTGCTCGGCCATAGCCAAGGTTGTCTTGGGCAGGTCACAGTTGTCAGGTAGCATGACTGTCTTCCTATGGACAGTATGAGGCACTATCTCCTTCCTGCTTAGATTCTGGGGTACCACCCTCCTGGGGAGGCTTCCTAACACTGCCTACACATCTGTAAGCCATTCTTTCACTATCAAACTGTACCCATTTACCCTATTTGAGGATGTCATCTGATTCTTTTTTAAAAGGCCTGTGTGTTTGTCTATTGAGACAGGGTTTCTCTGTGTAGCACTGGCTGTCCTGAAACTTGTAGACCAGGTTGGCCTTAAACTTAGAGATCTGTTTGCCTCCTAAGTGCTGGAATTAAAGGCATGTGCCACCACCATGGCTAAAAGATTTTTACTTTATGTGTATGAGTGTTTTGCCTGTGTGTATGTGTGCACCATGTGTGTGCTTGGAGGTCAGAAGAGGACAACTGATTCCCGGAACTGTTGTTATAGAGTTGGGAAGCACTATGTGATTGCTGGGAATTGAACCGAGACCTTTTGGAAGAGCAACCAGTGCTCTTAACCAATGAAGCATTTCTTTAGCCCCTGTCATCCAATTCTCCGAGATATAGGCCAGGGGTCTGGGAAGATGGCTGAGTTGGTGAAATGCTTCTGTGCAAGCATGAGAACTTGAGTCTGGTCCCTAGAACCAGGTGAGAAATCAGAGTGGTGGCGAACCTTATAATCAGCTCTTCAGAGGGGAAAACAGATTCTAGGATGGTTCAGCAGGCCAGGCCAGCCTGTGCTAGCAATCCCAAGGATAAAGAGATCCCATCTCACAACTCAATGGGCTGAGTGTGGTGGCATACATCTTTAGTTCTATTAGAGGCAGGTATATCTCCTTTTAGAGTAATTTTGAGGTAATCCTGGTCTACATGCTGAGTTCCAGGCTAGCCATCAGAGATAGTTAGGACCCTGTCTCAAAAACAAAAACATAGACAGCAACCAAAACCAACCAACAAACTAAGCAACAACAAAAAACACCCAAGATCACAGCTCCTGGAGACCATCCAAAGTTGCCCTGTGGCCCTGTTGAGGACATGTACACACAGAGGCCAGCTCTCAACTCCCCATGGCCCCCACCACTCCCCCTCCTACACTCCCATTTTCACACAGCAAGACAGATCCAGGCAGGGAGGCCAGCAGCTTATAAAGTTGGCTTTATTGTTTCTTGACACACCTCAGCCCTTTCCTCCCGGGAATGTGGGGGAATGTGGCGTTTAAGGAGATAAATACTTCTTCCACTCCCCACACTGTGCAGTGCGAGGGTTAATAAAAATAGCAATATAATAACAATAATAATGACTTTGATCAATAATAAAATGCCCCCTATGTTCCCCTAATACACTTGGTTGAAGCTTCCAGAAAAGGACCCCCTGCTAGGAAGGGCCAAAGTGTGCCTGGGGATATTTAATGATCCCCGCAGGGTGTCTATCTCCCAAGAAGAAGCCCTTATAAATACCCTCCCAGCCCTTCCCTGCCTAGGAACCATTTTTCCTAGTCGGATAAGCTAGCAACAGTCCTGCTCTCAATCCCAAGCCCGGCCCTAGAGAAAAGCTTCCGGGCCTGGGCTTTCCCCTCCTTCCTCCCCTCGTCTCTCCAGCACCTTCCTCATCACATATTTTGTCCTTCTCTCCACTTTTAGGGTTAGCATCCACCTCCTGATTACATCACTTCCTGTTTTGCTCCCTTTGCTCCCTCCCCTTCTTCTCTCCTCTCACTTGCCTCATTCCCTCTTTTCTATCCTTTCCCTGTCAATCAGAGCCCATGCATGGCCCAGCCTGACCCTGAGCAGAGACCTTGCATACTCCATCTCAGCCTCAGCCTGGGCCAGGCTGCAGACAAGACACCAGTGTACTCCCAAGGACCCGGCCCCTCCATTCCTCATCCAGACTCCTAACAGCTTCCCTGGGACTGGCCCCATGAAGCACAGCTTTGGCACAATCTTCCCTGGGCACCAGAGCCATGGCACTCCCAGAGGCCAGTGTAGGCCTGTGTTGGAAGCCCAGGGGAAGAGCAGGAATAGGTCAAGGAGTCAGGCCCCTACGCCTGGGGATCTAGGCGTGCCTTGCTTTTAGCCCTCCACCCAGGCTCTCCCTGAGTCTGAATTTCAACATGTCCCGGACCAGCCGGAATATGGCATCCCGCAAACTCTTTGCTTCCTCATCCCTCTGTCTTGGGAATGGGGTGGGCACCGGCAGAGGGCATCAGGGGAAGCTCTCTGACTCAGGATCTGGAGGGAGACTTCGGGGCCGTTCTGAGACCTGGAAGGAAGAACAAGAAGTTAGATGGGGAAAGGGACAGAGGTCTCTTTTTCTCATGGTGCTGGTGCCTCCCACAGGTCTCAAAGGACCCAATGCTTACAGCAGCAGGACCCTAAAGGAAACCACACTGAAGGTGTAGGGAGAGTCCTCATAGAATTCTTGCTCAGTGGCTCTATTCCACATTCAGCCAAAACCATGTTTTAGCATAGGCAGAAAAACGAAAATCGACCCCGCCATGGATCAGAGACCCACCATGGATCATAGACCCGCCATGGATCATAGACACACCATGGATCATAGACCCGCCACGGATCATAGACCCACCACGGATCATAGACCCACCATGGATCATAGACCCACCACGGATCATAGACCCACCACGGATCATAGACCCGCCACGGTGATCCCGCCACGGCTCATAGACCCGCCACGGATCATAGACACGCCACGGATCATAGACCCGCCACGGATCATAGGCCCGCCACGGATCATAGGCCCGCCACGGATCATAGACCCGCCATGGATCATAGACACGCCATGGATCATAGACACGCCATGGATCATAGGCCCACCATGGATCATAGACCCACCATGGATCATAG
>NW_021624163.1:0-17196 GCF_004785775.1 Grammomys surdaster
AGCCCTTCCTTCCCCCTCGTGCCCCTCCACTCCCCCATCCCACTGCCCACAGTGGGAACCAAGCTCAATCCTTGGCAAGCCTCTGTCCTATGGGGGCTTGGCTGGAGCCCTCACCAATGCGTCTTGTCTCTCAGCTTGGGTGGTTGGAAGCTGCTTTTCGACATGAGCATCAAGGCCCTGGGGAGGATGTGAACTCATGAGTCAAGAGTCGGCAGGGCAAGGGTCAGGGGCATGTGTTAGGCTGACCTCATGGGGTGCAGGTGGAACAGCGGTGGCTGTAGCTCGCCCAGCTCAATAGCAGTGATGCCCAGGGCCCAGACGTCACATAGCTCATTGTAGCCACCCTTGCGTTCCACAGCAGCAACCTCTGGCGCCATCCTAGAGTCAGTCACATACATACAAGATGGCCAGATGCCCTTCTTGTGGCCACTACCCCTACTGCCAGGGCGCCATCTTACCAGTATGGAGTGCCAATGAAAGACCGTCTCTTGGCCACAGATGCCGTCAGCTCGCCTGACACCCCAAAGTCCGCTGCAGGAAAGAGACTCTTACCAGCCCCAGGGCCTCTCTTAGCTCCCACCCCAGGGCCCAAGCTATACCAGGTAGGGCATGGGTCCAGCCACAACTGTCCCAAGCCAGGCCAGGCCCCTCTTCTGAGATGAGTCACCACCCTTCCATCTCTAAAAACTTAATCCCATGTCAGATCCCGCCCAGTTCAATCTCAGCCAACTATCAGCAGGCAATAATGCTACATCTAAATGGAGAAACTGAGGCTCAAGCAACAAAGCGACTGGGATCTCCAGCACTCAATTCTACGGTCCCTGAGCCCCTGCTGAACCCTTACCCACATGGTATTCCCCAGTACTGACCCAGCTTGACATCACCCTGCAGAGTGAGCAGAAGGTTGGCACCCTGGGGGAGGGGGCACAGAAAGGATTGTGTCAGGTGCCTGGCAGCTTCCTCCTCGTTTGAACCATGTCCTTGGCTGACCCCTACCTTAATGTCTCGGTGAATTTTCCCCTGAGAATGCAGGTGGTGGAGCCCCTGGGGACAAACAGAAGTCTCTGAGGACAGCTACTTTGCACTAATTATCTCTTCTGAGCCCCTCCTCAGGACTGGGGCCCCCCCACCCAAGCTGCTTCCTCCACCCCTCTCCCCAAACAGGAAGTGACTGAGCCAAGAGGGAAATAGGCTGCTTCCGGCAACAGAACTGGGGCCCCCTCCCGCTAGGACCTAGATCCCCTGAGCCATCCCATCCTAAGGTCCCAATCTCCCACTGGCCAGACGGGTTGGGCCCACACTCCTGAGGATTCCAAAATGGGTGCTACCTATGAGCCCCGTACCTTCAGTGCCTCCCGGCAAACATAGGCAATCTGCCGTTCTTCCAGGGGCCCAGTGGCTGAAACATACAGAATGAGGGCTGAAGAGAAACAGCCCGAGGGATATGCTGACCCTCCCTACCCACCCTGCATAGTGTGAAGCAGCAGGCACCGCTACTGCAAAGTGATGGTAGCCACATTTCTTCCAGGTTCGGGCTGGGAAACTGAGCCCAGAGAAGGACAGTATTTCTCTCAAGGTCACACAGCCAGTCAGAAGCTAAGAAGAGTCCAAGTTCAGCCAGGAGGATGCCCTCCTAACCCTATGTTGGGATTGGGAAAGGCCATGTCCCATGGAGTCTGGCTCTCACCGTGGTAAATCTCCTGCAGTGACCCTCCTCCACAGAACTCCATACAGATCCACAAGCGGTCATTCCTGGGGAGACAGAGAGCTGGGGCTGGCACAGTGCAGGACACACGAGGGCTGTCTGGGGCAAGAAGATAAACAACCTCACCTGAGGTAGCTGCCGATGTAGGCCACGACATTGGGGTGGCGGCATTCACGAAGGATGGTGATTTCCTGCTGAAGAGAGCTGATGTCGTCCCCTGGGGAGCACAAGGCATTATGGGGGGGCACACGAGTAGCCCAGACTCTGTCCCTATGTGCAAAATGAGCATAGAGTATTTCCCTTCTCGCCGAGCAGGTGCCAGACCTTAGTTTGTCCTGGGGTCGGCTTCGCTGGGGGTCTAGAAAATGTCAACTCTCCGCCCCCGCCAGCTCACCCGCCCGCCTCCCCGGAGCGCAGAGGCCCCACCCGGGCCCACACCTGGGTCTAGCTTGACGATCTTCACCGCTGCCAGTTCAGACGTGATGGTGTCACGGGCCTGGGGGCGCAAGGCGAGAAGCGGGTAGGGAGGGGGCGGGGCCGGGGCTCCAGCGGCGGGACGTGAAGATGCACCCTCCTTCTGTGCTCCCACCCGTCCCGCAGCCCCGCGCAGCGCACCTTGTAAACGTCGCCATAGGTCCCGGCCCCCACACGCTGCAGCAGCTCGAAGCGGTCCCGCGGATCCTGCAGCGACACGTCCCGCAACAGCGCCATGGCCCGGCGCCGGACCGGCCGGCGGGCGCGAGCTGCGGAGCCGGCGCGGAGCGGCGCGGGGCGGGGCGGGGCGAGGCAGGCAGGCGAGCAGGGGCAGCACCGAGACTCAGAGGCCGTAGGGGCGGGGCCATACCGGGGCGGGGCCAGCCCGGGGATGCCCCGCCGCCTGCCTGGCCGAGAGGAGGCGCCCTGCTAGCGCGGGGAAGTCCCTGAGGCAGGGGAGGAGCTTAGGTCCCCCTCCCAATTCTCAACACGCTACAGGTGCGGAGCATGAAGTTCAAAGTCCTAAGACAGAGCAAAAGCGGACATCCATTCCCGCTCCATCCCCGAATTCCCAGATGAAACACATACATCTCTCTTTTTTCTTAACAAAATGTATTTATCTTCCTTGGAACTGAAAAATAAATCTATGTACAAAACAGGAAGAGACTGGCCCTCCCCCACCCCGTGCAGATTTCCTCCGGGGACCTCAGGGAGGTTCCCAGAGGGCTGGAAGAGGTCCTGCTCTGTTCTCCGGCCAGTTTGGTCAGGAAGGGGGTGAGGCTCAGTATTCACAGATAAGAGTCGGAGCTTCATGTCCTGGACTCCAGGGCTAGGGAGACGAGGAAGATTTCCAAATTCAGGCAGCAATATGTAAGTTCTTTGGGGTAGGGGACTTGGATTCCCAAAGGCTGGAACTCTATAAAGTGCGGAAATCTACCCCCAGGGTTTCCAGGTAGCAACTGTGCTCTAGGGCTAAGGTCAATCTAGCCCCCAAGTGGGAGGAATGCCAAACTGTTCAGGGTTCTTGTCATGGTCCATTGAATTGTGGGGGTTGGACCTGTCAAGATTGGCTGCATGGACCTACAATGAGGTTCCAGTTGGCTGGCTGGTGGGAGATGAAACCTAAATTCTAAGAACGGAGCCAGGGCTCTGGGGCCTGAAAAGGGGCTAAATGAAGGTTCCCAGTCACTGCACGACAGCTCTGGGCCCCCCGCAGTACTGTGGGCGGAGTCTGGGCTTGAAGACTAGGGTGAAGCCTGCTGGGAGTGAGGGCAGGCCTGGAGCCTTGTCACAGAATCCTGAGGAGTTCAGAGACCCTTGCGCTGCCGCTTTAGGAAAGAGAGTGTGTAGTCGCTGGGTGTGGACACTTTCTGTTTCTTCATCTGCACTTGCGACTGTGCTGTGAGTTGAAGCTTGATGGCGCTCGAGTTGATTTTGGTGGCCACCAGCAGCTCCTTCATGCCTTTCATCTTCTCACTCTGAAAAGTGAGCACCGGGCCCTCTGGGGGTGGCGATGCTGCAGGTGCTGGAGCCTGAGCAGCATTGCTGACTTCCGGGCCCCGGGTAGCACCTGGGACAGTCCCTGACATTTTCCTGGGTGGTCCTGACCCTGCACTTTGCCCTGAGCCCGGGCCCTTGTCCAAAGCAGGCTTTTTGGGTGGCGGTGGCTCCTCAGGCTTGGACTCTCGGCGGGGACCACGCCGACGGCCTTCTCGGGCTTCATCGCCCCATGGCTCTTCAGCCTCTGCTGTCTCTGCGTCTCTGCTGACTATGTGTACCTTCTGCCGCACCTGAGCAAAGTGCAAGCCAAGGGAAAGGTTGTGGCTCACCAGTGGGACTCCAGGCTCAGCTCCTGGCCACTCCTCTAGGAGTGTCCACTCATCTGTCCTCATAAACACCCATATGCAATATAATCTCACTCCCCTGTGGCTACTGTCACCACCTGTAGTTCTCATGCCCTGGATGCCCGGGATGGGACCCTCTCACCTGTCCCTCGAAGCGGCCTAGGGACTGCACAAGGAAAGTTGCCCAGCCTACGTGCAGTACTGGTGTGGGGCTTCCCTCTTCCCATTTGCAGATGCCGTCATAGAATCTCAGCAGGTGGGCAAAGCACTCAGGGTCCTGGAGGGCAGAACCTTGGCCCTGGGTGCCCTGGATAAGAGGGAAGGTACAGCAGAGGTCACACAGTGTGCAGGCCAGGCTCCACCTGGGCAAAGCCTTAGTTTCAGGGAAGGAAAGTCCAGGCTAGGACCTCCTTCCTTTTATAAGGCCAACCCTTAGTGTGAGTGAAGGGGGGGGTGTCTTTCCTCACCTACAGCCTAGCCCAGGTTAGAACTTGGCCATCAAAGAGATGGACCATCAACCCATTTTCTTAAAGACTTTAGCTCTAAAACACCCTAAAGTCCTTTCAGACCCAATCCCAGGATATCAGCGCCAGCAAAAGAGAATCCCCAATCCTGTCCATGTAGTTCAATCTATGTATGTGCCCAGGAAGGAGGGTGCACCAATGGAGTCCAGCCCTTCACCTGGGCTTGCTCCCCTGGCCGCTCCTCGCCTGCTTCTAGCAGGCTGGCTGCCTCCTTCAGCAGGTTGGGGATGACATCATTGGCCACTTCAAAGAATTCCTTGTAGATCTCCTCATCCTCCCGGCAGTAGTTGTAGCTGTGAGAACACACAGGATTCAGTTGACAGTTGTCCCACAATGGGACATCCCACTGACTAGGAGAGAGGCTGGAGACCTTGTCCACCCAGCTGATGGTGATATTAGTCCACGGCAAGGTTAGGGAGCGGGACTGGACTAGAAGATGGGCAGAGACAGTGGTACCATGGGAAACACAACTGACTGTAAAGCAGGATCAACTGGGCAGAGAGGAGTGAAGGCCAGGCATGAGGGGAGGAGCTAACCGGGGAATCTCACGTCCCAAGTAGTCCCAAGTAATGGCAGCCCTGGCTGTGTAGGGGCTGAGCAGAGAGGACAGAGCTTGGGACAAGGTCTTACAACTAGATGACCGGTTGGAAAGTCATAGAGAGAAAGGACAGGCTGGAGGCCTGCCAGGGGAATCCTCACTCTTGGATAACAGTGGCAGTGTCGGCCCAGGCCTGCAGGGCTTCGCGCACATTGCGGTTGCGACAGTGGTAGCCAGCCAGGTACATGTAGGGGTAGATGTGTTCATCCTGGTAGTAGGTCTTAGCTGAAGCAATTCCCTGGAGGATGGAGCAGAGGAATCTCAGGGAGGCACCCCCCAGCTGCCTTATCACTGATATGCTACAGAAAGATGATGCCAAAGGGTCCTCCCGGTCTCTAACTCTGGGTCCATTCTCTGCTAGCCCCTTTGCCTGGTGTTCCTTACTCCCCCCACCCCCTCCATCCCAGGCCTGGATCTACAAGCTTACTTGCTAAATTGAGGGCAGACAGTAGAAGTGGTGACCCCGCAAAACAAGGCCTAGGGTGGAGCAGGGAAACACTCAAGCCTGGGGCAGGTCTCTCCCCAGCATAGTCCCGTATAAAGACTTCTAAGCCCAACCGTCTTTCTACCACAAAGAGCATGCTAACATCTCTCCACAGTGCTACCACAGGATACATCCAGGATAATAAAGGGCAGGTGAAAAATGCAGGGCTTGTGGGATAAATTCAGGCCCTGCCACTTCTAGGCTAGGGAACCCAGGGCTCTTTTTACACAGAACTACTCTCATTACACACATGCCTTACACAAAATAAGGCAGGAAATACCCTCCAGCACACAACATTCTTCCTTTTTCACCTATATCCTTTCCAGCCCCAGAAAGGAGCTGCTGTGATATCACTCACCTTGTGATAGAGGGTGAGTGGGTCTGGCCGACCAGGGGTGGGCTCCAGCTCCTCCAGGTCTGCCAAGTTCCCTAGTGCCATGGGGTACCTAGGAACAGAGCATAAGCTCAGGCTATCACTCAGCTCCCTGATCCCCCCAAGGCCTATCTGATCACATCCTTCTACTGACCTTTCCAGATGTCCTAGGTCATACAGCAGCCAGAGCAGCTTCTAGAGCCAAAGGGAGAGAAGTGCAGTGAACAGAAGGGAGCTGTCTGTCGGGCAGAGAGGTGACCAGAGGCAGCAGGGCCTCTCCACCAGGGAAGGGCTAGGATTCGTCAACACTCGCAAAGCCCTTCATGTCTCTACTCTACTTTCCCTTGTGCATTGAAAAGGATCTGTCCATTTTACAGAAGGGTAAAGGAGGGCCCTGGGCAAGGGCAATCTCCTCACCTGCTGTAGTTGCAACAGTTCCAAAGAGTCAGTGTGAAGATCAATGGAAGGGTTGATGGCACACACCATGAACGCCACCTCCATCTTGCGGTCACAACGCATGTATGATCCTTTCAGGTACAGCCAGCTCTTGGAAAGGGAGAAAAGCATGATGTCTATCTCAGGATATCCCACCTTGTGCCTGCTCTAGGGCATAGCAACATAAACCGGTTCATCTGCCTCCCCCCTTGGTACATAAACTCAGAGGGGTGATGGGTTGAGGGGAGCCTCAGACAACTTAGGCTCACAGAAGGAAGAGGGCAAGATGGAGGGAAGATATCATACCCGCTCAGCTACACCAGCATTGACTGTCTGGCCTCTGCGATCCTCGTTGCCTTTGCCATGCCAGGTCACCTCAGCTGTCTGTTCCCCATTGGGCCCAAACACCACCCAAGCATGATCCTCAGACAGAGCCAGGTGGACATCTCTGAGACCCAGAGCCTGGCAGGCCCCTACTACTGCAAAGGCCACGCCCGAGCTGTCCAGTTTAGTGCCTGTAGAAGAAGGCAGTAATGAGCGCAGTCCTGGAAGAAGAGTGCCATGCCCCATCTCACACCTCTCAAGCCTGTGTCCGAGCTTCACAGACTACGCATTATGTTCACCCTTTTATGCTCACAGCATCTCTCTCCCGATAACCCAACCCCAGCAGGAGACCTTTCTGGATCTCAGGTCAGCCCAGCCAGAAACTCCCTTTTCTGAACCAGGTACTTCTGTTAACATAATGACTTAACCCAGTGTCTTATTGTACACCTATCAGACTGTATCAGGGAGAGCAAACCCATGACCCCATGAACCCCCGTCCCGCCCTTCCTCATGTTCTGATTTATCGCCGCACTTTTTTCCTGCTAAGCTCACAAGTGGCCTCAGATTCTTGCTCAGTACACTGCACCAAGAGCTGAAGCACTTTGCGTGTCCTTAAGAAGCATAAGATGCTTGAACACAAGCCAGTGCTTCCTTTCAAAAGATTTTCATAGGTACCATCTTAATTGTCAAATGGATCCACCCCTTTGTCCTACCTCCCCAAACTACTACCACCCTCTCTCCCCATATGATGGGCTGCCAGATTCCTGTGGCTACTCAATGGCAGGGCTGGGGTTGAAGGACTAGAGAGTAAGATCTGGCACCAAATGATCAGGTTCCAGTCCGAGCCCTGTCATTCTGACATTCCCCTCTTCAGGATTCTCTTTCCACAGCTGCGATGGAGAAATAATACCTGCCCCACTACACAAAGTTTACAGGTCTCAAAAGGGCTATAAACCATATTGTTCAGACATGAGGTTAGCCAACATACATTTGCTCCCCTGACCACCTGTCTGACTCCAACCTGTGATGAAGCTGAAGAGGGACTGGATGTGGGCCCGGTCCTTGAAGTAGGAGCGACTGAGGCTGTTCCATATGACATCCGAGACCTTTTTTACCAGTTCACGACTAGAAACGCCCCCCTCTCGAGGATAGAGGGAGAGGTCGACAGCGCCGCGGATCTGAGCGGTGAATCGAGCATAAAGGGCCGCAATGATGGACAGGTCGGCCACCGGGAAGTAGGTGAGGCCGCCAGGAGGGTCGGGTGCGGGGCTGGGCTGGAAGGTGAGCTCGGGCACATTGGTAGGGATGACACGGTTGACAGCCAGGAAATGCTCCACGAAGCCCAGGACCAAGGAGAGGAGCACCAGATCAGGCTCCTCTCGGCCCAGCTCTGCAGCAAACAGGCGCACCACGTCGTCGATAGAACGCAGAGGGAACAGAGTCTTCTGGGCGGCCTTCAGCCCCATGGCGGCGGGCGGTGGCCTGCGGGCGAGCCGAGGGAGGGAGGGTCGGGCTCGGAGAGAGAGCCCCCTCCCAGGCTCGGCTAAGGCTCTACCCTCCGCCACAATTCTGCTTCTCCAGCCGCTTCGTCCTGCGCTCACGGGCGGCGGCTCGGTTTCTGAGACCCTTCAACTAAGGCTGTGGGGCCTTCTAGTTCCCTACAATCCCGGGACCCCCCAGACCCAATGAAGCTGCGTCCCAAAGACCTCTTGGGGACCCTCAAAGGCCGCCCCTCCCAGTCCCTACAATCTCTACCCGGCCCTCTGGAGCCTGTCCAGAAGGCGAATCCAAACCAGCCTCCTACAAGTCCCAAGGAGAGTCCTGGCTTCGGTCCCCCGAGCCCACCTCCGCGCTTACATCCCACACAAGGCACCGCGGCGCCCGCCGCCTGAAGCCTGCTGGGAAATGAAGTCCCGCGCCTCCTCTGCCCGCACTGCCTGCCGGGAAAAGGGAGTTCTTGCTCACCCCTCCCTAAGTCTGAAATGCCTGTCAAACCCGCAGTGTCTTATGGGAGAAGTAGTCCTGCTGCTCCAGGGCGGGTAAACTACGCTCCTCAACGATTGGTCATCTACGATCACGCCAGGTTCCTCGGTGCCTTCTGGGAGATTGTAGTCCTAGGACTATACCCTCGCACAGTGGCGGTGCTGCAGTGTGTATTATGACCAGTTTAAGATGTGAGGGGAACTCTTGTTCTAAAATACTACAAGGAGGCTGGAGCACTGGTTCAGCTGTTTAGAGCACTTGTTGCTCTTGCAAAGGACCTGGGTTCAAGTTCAAGTCTCCGCACCCACATTGTGGCTCACTATCTGAAACTCCAGTTCCAGAGGATCCATGCCTTTCTCTGACCTCCACCAAGCATGACGTGGTGCACACACGTAAAAAAGATGCAGGCGAAACATTCACACCTGTTTTCCACATCTGAGCAGCTCCTTGCACAGGTGTGAAGACACCACACATATATACAAACAATCTCTTCCTTCCTTTCTTTCTCTCTCTCTCTCTCTCTCTCTCTCTCTCTCTCTCTTTCTTTCTTTCTTTGGAGACAGGGTTTCTTTGTGTAGCCATGGATGTATGGATGTCCTGGAACTCACTTTGTAGACCAGGCTGGCCTCAAACTCAGATCTGCCTGTCTCTGCCTCCTGTGTGCTGGGATTAAAGGCATGCACCATCACCACCCTTCTATGTCTACCATGCATTTTAAAGTTTCTCTGATTTATAAGTTTCTTTGTTCTGTAAAGCTATGAAACTTCTGTCATGTTGGAATACGGAATTTGGATTAACCTAAATCTGTATTCCTGGACCATGGCCACTCAAATTTGGCTTGAGAATAAACTATATATTATTCTCTTTGAAGAAGGGCTGCTTGTGGTGGTGCATACTTTTAATCTCAGCACTCTGCAGACAAGTTCCAGGCCAGCCATGGCTACAGGGTGAGACCCTGTCTCAGAAAGCAAACACAAAAACTGGGGCTGGAGAGAGGGCTCAGCTGTTAAGATCACTGACTGCTCTTCCAGAGGACCCAGTGGTGGCTCACAACTGTCTGTAACTCAGGTATCACAGAATCCAATGTCCTCTTTTAGCTTCCATGATGCATGTGGAGCACAGGCATACATGCAGGCAAAACACCCATACACATAAACAACAATAAAAAACTTTAAAAATTAAAATACTAATTATTTTTATTTTTTTCTTTTTAAAAAAATATTTATTTATTTGTTTGTTTGTTGTATGTGAGCACACTGCCACTGTCTTCAGACACACCAGGAGAGGGCATCGCGCCGGGCGGTGGTGGCGCACGCCTTTAATCCCAGCACTTGGGAGGCAGAGGCAGGGGGATTTCTGAGTTCGAGAGTTCGAGGCTAGCCTAGTCTACAGAGTGAGTTCCAGGACAGCCAGGGCTACACAGAGAAACCCTGTCTCAAAAAAAAAAAAAAAAAAAAAAGCTTATTTAGCTCACGGTGGCAGTTCTGGCATGAGTCCCTTTGACTGTCACCGTATGACAGATGGCAACTTGTGAAACAGTCTGTGCGATAGGAGAGCTGACACAATGAAGCAGAAGCCAGGGGCACAGACGCCAGGGTTATCTCTCTAGCCCCTTAGTTTGCTTTTTGAGACAAGGCTTCATTAATTTGGGTAGGAGTAGACCTATGACCCCGGCCTCAAACTTGCTTGGTAGTTGAGGATGGCCTTGAACTCCTGATCCTCCAGCCTCCAACTAGAGTACGGGAATCACAGAACGTCCCACTATAGTCAGCCTTAGAATAAATCCACATTACCGCAGAAGATCATTTACCTGTCCTATCTGCCAGATTCAGCAAACCATTCACATCCGAGTCCTGGAAAGAACACGGGATGGACACAAAAACGGACTTTCCCAAAATGCTGTATGTTCTACAGCTTTAACACTAGGTGGCGCGCTGAACCCAGGTTTGCATTGATTCAGCTATGTACTTCAAGCCTTTTAAAATCAGTGTTTTGTGGGCAAGGAGTTGGAAATTTTGGGCAGTTGTAACTGCTCATGAGTGGCCCATATTGTTGAAAGTTACTTCCTACAGCTTTTATTTGTGGTTCCTCCTAGGCAGTCATCCAGGATGAAGCTGAATATCTCAGGCACCGAAGTGGATGATGGATGCAAACTTTGCACTCTTTTTCTTTTTTCTTTTTATTTTTTTCCCTGAGACAGGTTTTCTCTGTTTAACCTTGGCAGTCCTGGAACTCACTCTGTAGATCAGGCTGCCCTGGACTCAGAGATCCATCTGCCACTGCGTCCCTAGTACTGAGATTAAAGTTGTGCACCATAGCCCGACCGACTTCCCACTTTCTAAAGGAAGCCATGGCGGTCAGAAGCAGCTGTGGACGCTATGGTTGGGTGACAGCTGCTGAAGAGTCATTTGTTTGAACCAGTCGTGAGTGAGAATGACTGACAGGTTATCTCATGAAACAGCATGTCTTACGCCATAGCACAGTGTGCCTGTTGTTAAGGGCTGTTGCTGTTATGGACCAAGGGGAACTGGAGAGAGAAGTACACTGCAGATGCCAATCAAAGTGTTCTCAAATTGATAGTGCCAAATAGGAGGCCGAGAGGGAAGGGTGTCTGGACCGACAGATACTGTGCCTTGGTGGTTAGACCTCAAAAAAGCTGGCAGAATCCACAAGGTTTTCAATCCCTCTGAAGATGGCATCCCCCAAATGTCAGAAAGCCCTTAAACAAAGCAGGTGAAATGCTCCCACGATTCAGTACTCTGTTACTCCATGTTGTTCTGAAGAAATGGTGCACTGAGACAACAAGGAGCGTGGTACAGGGCAGACTCGGCCTCTGGCCAAGAGTGTAAAGGAAGAAAAATGCCAGGAGTGGCCTGGCAAGAGCTGTAGGCTGTTCTCACAGAGAGGACTTCTAAGTCTTAGTCCAGTCAAAAAAAATCTTTAAGAGTAACACATAAAGCCAGGCAGTGGGTGGTGCACACCTTTAATCCTAGTGCCTCAGAGGCAGAGGCAGGAGAATCTGAGTTTCAGGCAAACCTGGTCTACAGAGTTCCAGGATGGCCAGGGCTACATAGAAAAACATGTCTCGAACCCTCTCCCCAAAAAAGAGCAATAAATAAGTGGTCAGACTGAAAGAGAGAGAGAAAGAATACACTCCTTTATTTTCCCAAGCTGGGCTCATAGGAACCTTTTATCAGTCTGTCTAGATCTTCCTTATTTGTGGTGGACACCGTAACAACTCAATCGTGTGAAATAATAATTTCAGAGTCACACAGAATTACCCTAATCTCTTCTGAGGGCAGCAGCAGCACCCCTTCCCAGTGATGACATGATATACTGCTGGAGGTCCCATGTCATTAGTCCCTCCTCCTCCTTCTTTCTTTTTCTTCTTTTAAAATTTTAATTTATTCACTTTACATCCCGCTGGCTGCCAGCCCTTCCCAGTCCTCCCTCACACTCTCCCTCTCCCCTCTTCTCCTCTGAGAGGGTGGAGCCCCCCCAACTGAATATCCCCCTACACCCAATCCCCCACCCCGCACATCAAGTCTCTGCAGAGCTAGGTGCATCCTCTCCCACTGAGGCCAGACAAGGCAGCCCAGGTAGGGGAATATATTCCACAGACAGGCAACTGGGCAATTGCTTTAGAGATAGCCTTCCTCCTCCTCCTCTTCCCCCTTCCTCCTTCTTTTTTTCTTCTCTTCTTCTTCTTCTTCTCCTTCTTCTTCTTCTCCTCCTCCTCCTCCTCCTCCTCCTCCTCCTCCTCCTCTTATTTATTAAAGGCATGCATGCCACAGTGGACATGTGTCAGGGTCAGAGGACATTTGAGACTGAGTTCTTGGGCTGGAGTTCAAGCGGCCCTTGCAGAGGACTCAATTTAGACTCCCAGCGTCCACCAGCTGGCTCGCATCAGTCAGTCATTCTGTTTCCAGGAGATCTGTTGCTCCCTTTGGACCTGAGTGGGCACCACGCATACATGCATGTGGTACACCGATATATATGCTGGAAGACCACTCATATATATAAAATAAAAATTTTTTTAATCTAAAAAAAAGAGTTTTCTTGGAGCTGAACAGATGTCTCAATATTTAAGAATACTTGTTGCTGTTTGAGAGGACCCAGGTTCTGTTCCCAGAATCCACAAGGCCAATCCTAACCACCTCTAAATACAATTCCAGAGGACCCAATGTCACCTTCTGAACTCCAAGCACAGTAAATTGTACATGATGTATGTATATACATACACACAGGCAAAACATTCATACACACAAGATAAAAAGAATTTTTTTAATGTAAAGATTATAAAACTTGCTGAGCAGTAGTGGTGCATGCCTTTAATCCCAGCACTCTGGAGGCAGAGGCGGGTGGATCTCTGAGTTTGAGACCAGCCTGATCTACAGAACAAGTTCCAGGACAGTCAGGCTACACAGAGAAACTCTCTGTTTTGAAAAACAAACAAAGAATTGGGGAAACTGACTTTTCTAAAAATGTAACTAATGGTTAGGTAAGACATTTCATTGTGTAAAAGCACTTGCCAGTCAAAAGCCTGGGGATCTATCTCTGATTCCTGGAACCTACCTAAAGGTTACAGAAGACTGACTCCAAAAAGTTATCTTCTGACCTTCATACCTGCAATTACAAACACATCCTACACATGGCCATAGAGATGCAATTTTAAAAACGTAATTAAAAGTACAAAAAAAATGTAAGAACTTGGAAATGAGAGTAGAATTTGGCTGACTTTTTCTGGGTGTCAGGGTCAGCCATTTCTCCAGTTTGGTGAGGGATGAGTTTAGGTCTTAGCTTGCTAGAGGTCTGAACATACCTTTCCTTTGCTCCCCATCTCAGCCAGACCCTCTGTTCCCCAGTGGATAGAAGAGACAGTTTCCAAACAGCCTGGCAGCGTTTGGCATTGTCACGGCACCAGAATCTTGCTAGAACTTCCTGTGAGATGACAGGATTTTATTTTGCGTGTATAAGTGCATGTCTGTATGTGCACCATGTGTGTGCCTTCTGCTCACAGACGTCAGATGAAGGCAATAGATCCCCTGGAACAGAGTTATGGGTTGTTGGGAGCCATCACGTGGGTGCTGGAACAGTCTGGGTCTGACTCTAGCCCACACTTCTCAGGCCCTCTAATTCTGCAGTGCATCTGCAATCTCATTCCCGACCAGATGGTGGCGCCCCATCTTCTTGACCTACTTTCCCTTCAGCTTTATGGCCTGCCCTGGTCTCAGGGTTCAGACCTTACCCTCTGTCTCTGTCTAGCTCAGCCTGGAGGTCTGGATGCTACCCAGTCATGGAAACCCTGGCTAGGAATGAGTAAAACACCTGTAAGGCCTTCTCACTTCCTTAGATGTCTTACATGTGTGAGCATTGGAGCTGAAGAGGCCCTCAGCAGGCCTTAGATCTACTCCTACCCTTTCCATCGACCATGCCTTCAAGGTGGCCACCTGCAAATCCAAACTCTTAGGGCCTCTGATGCTGGCTATGTTTGCCTGAAGGCAAGAGAAGGGAAGGTGGGCACAGAGTAAAAAGAGAATTATCTTCAGGCCTGAATTCCTGCTCGGCCATAGCCAAGGTTGTCTTGGGCAGGTCACAGTTGTCAGGTAGCATGACTGTCTTCCTATGGACAGTATGAGGCACTATCTCCTTCCTGCTTAGATTCTGGGGTACCACCCTCCTGGGGAGGCTTCCTAACACTGCCTACACATCTGTAAGCCATTCTTTCACTATCAAACTGTACCCATTTACCCTATTTGAGGATGTCATCTGATTCTTTTTTAAAAGGCCTGTGTGTTTGTCTATTGAGACAGGGTTTCTCTGTGTAGCACTGGCTGTCCTGAAACTTGTAGACCAGGTTGGCCTTAAACTTAGAGATCTGTTTGCCTCCTAAGTGCTGGAATTAAAGGCATGTGCCACCACCATGGCTAAAAGATTTTTACTTTATGTGTATGAGTGTTTTGCCTGTGTGTATGTGTGCACCATGTGTGTGCTTGGAGGTCAGAAGAGGACAACTGATTCCCGGAACTGTTGTTATAGAGTTGGGAAGCACTATGTGATTGCTGGGAATTGAACCGAGACCTTTTGGAAGAGCAACCAGTGCTCTTAACCAATGAAGCATTTCTTTAGCCCCTGTCATCCAATTCTCCGAGATATAGGCCAGGGGTCTGGGAAGATGGCTGAGTTGGTGAAATGCTTCTGTGCAAGCATGAGAACTTGAGTCTGGTCCCTAGAACCAGGTGAGAAATCAGAGTGGTGGCGAACCTTATAATCAGCTCTTCAGAGGGGAAAACAGATTCTAGGATGGTTCAGCAGGCCAGGCCAGCCTGTGCTAGCAATCCCAAGGATAAAGAGATCCCATCTCACAACTCAATGGGCTGAGTGTGGTGGCATACATCTTTAGTTCTATTAGAGGCAGGTATATCTCCTTTTAGAGTAATTTTGAGGTAATCCTGGTCTACATGCTGAGTTCCAGGCTAGCCATCAGAGATAGTTAGGACCCTGTCTCAAAAACAAAAACATAGACAGCAACCAAAACCAACCAACAAACTAAGCAACAACAAAAAACACCCAAGATCACAGCTCCTGGAGACCATCCAAAGTTGCCCTGTGGCCCTGTTGAGGACATGTACACACAGAGGCCAGCTCTCAACTCCCCATGGCCCCCACCACTCCCCCTCCTACACTCCCATTTTCACACAGCAAGACAGATCCAGGCAGGGAGGCCAGCAGCTTATAAAGTTGGCTTTATTGTTTCTTGACACACCTCAGCCCTTTCCTCCCGGGAATGTGGGGGAATGTGGCGTTTAAGGAGATAAATACTTCTTCCACTCCCCACACTGTGCAGTGCGAGGGTTAATAAAAATAGCAATATAATAACAATAATAATGACTTTGATCAATAATAAAATGCCCCCTATGTTCCCCTAATACACTTGGTTGAAGCTTCCAGAAAAGGACCCCCTGCTAGGAAGGGCCAAAGTGTGCCTGGGGATATTTAATGATCCCCGCAGGGTGTCTATCTCCCAAGAAGAAGCCCTTATAAATACCCTCCCAGCCCTTCCCTGCCTAGGAACCATTTTTCCTAGTCGGATAAGCTAGCAACAGTCCTGCTCTCAATCCCAAGCCCGGCCCTAGAGAAAAGCTTCCGGGCCTGGGCTTTCCCCTCCTTCCTCCCCTCGTCTCTCCAGCACCTTCCTCATCACATATTTTGTCCTTCTCTCCACTTTTAGGGTTAGCATCCACCTCCTGATTACATCACTTCCTGTTTTGCTCCCTTTGCTCCCTCCCCTTCTTCTCTCCTCTCACTTGCCTCATTCCCTCTTTTCTATCCTTTCCCTGTCAATCAGAGCCCATGCATGGCCCAGCCTGACCCTGAGCAGAGACCTTGCATACTCCATCTCAGCCTCAGCCTGGGCCAGGCTGCAGACAAGACACCAGTGTACTCCCAAGGACCCGGCCCCTCCATTCCTCATCCAGACTCCTAACAGCTTCCCTGGGACTGGCCCCATGAAGCACAGCTTTGGCACAATCTTCCCTGGGCACCAGAGCCATGGCACTCCCAGAGGCCAGTGTAGGCCTGTGTTGGAAGCCCAGGGGAAGAGCAGGAATAGGTCAAGGAGTCAGGCCCCTACGCCTGGGGATCTAGGCGTGCCTTGCTTTTAGCCCTCCACCCAGGCTCTCCCTGAGTCTGAATTTCAACATGTCCCGGACCAGCCGGAATATGGCATCCCGCAAACTCTTTGCTTCCTCATCCCTCTGTCTTGGGAATGGGGTGGGCACCGGCAGAGGGCATCAGGGGAAGCTCTCTGACTCAGGATCTGGAGGGAGACTTCGGGGCCGTTCTGAGACCTGGAAGGAAGAACAAGAAGTTAGATGGGGAAAGGGACAGAGGTCTCTTTTTCTCATGGTGCTGGTGCCTCCCACAGGTCTCAAAGGACCCAATGCTTACAGCAGCAGGACCCTAAAGGAAACCACACTGAAGGTGTAGGGAGAGTCCTCATAGAATTCTTGCTCAGTGGCTCCATTCCACATTCAGCCAAAACCATGTTTTAGCATAGGCAGAAAAACGAAAATCGACCCCGCCATGGATCAGAGACCCACCATGGATCATAGACCCGCCATGGATCATAGACACACCATGGATCATAGACCCGCCACGGATCATAGACCCACCACGGATCATAGACCCACCATGGATCATAGACCCACCACGGATCATAGACCCACCACGGATCATAGACCCGCCACGGTGATCCCGCCACGGCTCATAGACCCGCCACGGATCATAGACACGCCACGGATCATAGACCCGCCACGGATCATAGGCCCGCCACGGATCATAGGCCCGCCACGGATCATAGACCCGCCATGGATCATAGACACGCCATGGATCATAGACACGCCATGGATCATAGGCCCACCATGGATCATAGACCCACCATGGATCATAG
>NW_021624164.1:0-1301 GCF_004785775.1 Grammomys surdaster
TCACTCAGGATGATAATTTCTAGTTCCATCCATTTACCTAGGAACCTCTCGAATTCATTGTTTTTAATAGCTGAGTAATACTCCATTGTGTAAATATACCACATTTTTTGAATCCATTCCTCAGTTGAAGGACATCTGGGTTCTTTCCAGCTCCTGGCTATTATAAACAAGGCTGCTATGAACATAGTTGAGCATATGTCCTTGTTATATGTTCGAGCATCTTCTGGGTATATGCCTAGGAGTGGTATAGCTGGATCCTCAGGTAATGCTATGTCCAATTTTCTGAGGAACCGCCAGACTGATTTCCAAAGTGGTTGCACCATCTTGCAGTCCCACCAACAATGGAGGAGTGTTCCTCTTTCTCCACATCCTCGCCAGCATCTACTATCACCTGAGTTCTTTTTTTTTGTTTGTTTTGTTTTTGTTTTTTTTTGTTTTGTTTTTGTTTTTTTTTTGTTTTTTTTCTTTTTTTCTTTTTTTTTTTATTGGATGATTTATTTACATTTCCTATGTTGTCCCCTTACCCCATCCCCCACCACCCCCTCGGAACCCCCAATCCCCTCGCCCCTCCTCCTTCTTCTCTGTGGATGTAACCTCTATCTACACCCCCCCACTCCCACCTCCCCACCCTCAAAATTCCGACCCCCTGGGGCATCCAGCCTTCATGAGGTCAAGGTTCTCTTCTTCCACCTATGCCCAGCAGGGCCCTCCACTTTTACATATTCAGCTGAAGCCCTGGATCCCCCCCTAAGTGCTCCCAGGCTGGTGGTTTAGACCCTGGGAGCTGTGGTTGGTTGGTATTGTTGCTCTCCTCATGGTGCCACAAACCCTTTCAGCTCCTTCAGTCTTCACTCTAACTCCTCTATTGAGAACCCCATGATCAGTTCAATGGCTAGTTGTGAGCATCTGCCTCTGAATATGTCTGACTCTTGAAGGCCTCTGAGGAGATATCCATATCAGGCTCTTATCAGCATGCACTTCCTGTCTTCCACATCAGCATCTACCTTTGGTGATTGCACATGGGATAGATACTCAGGTGGGGTGGTCTTGAGACGGCCCCTCCTTCAGTTTCTGTCCCTCACTTTGTCTCCATATTTGCTCCCTTGAGTATTTTGTTGCTCCTTCTAAGAAGGACCGAATCACCCTCACTTGGTCTTCCTTCTTTATGGGCTTCATGTGGCCTGTGAGTTGCATCTTGGGCATTTCAAGGTTCTAGGCTAATATCCAATAATCAGTGAGTGAATACCATGTGTCTTCTTTTGTGATTGGCTTACCTCACTCAGGATGATAATTTCTAGTTC
>NW_021624165.1:0-1197 GCF_004785775.1 Grammomys surdaster
TTAATAGTAAACCAGAAAAAAATCTGAAATATCAATTGTCATCAGTCATAGATAATAGTAAGTCAGAAATAAATGAACATGAATAATTCATAGTCATCAGTCATAAAATATAAGAAATCAGAAATAAATAAATCTGAAATATCAATAGTCATCAGTCATAGGTTATAGTAAGTCAAAAATAAAGGAACAGGAATAATCACTATTCAACAATCGTTGATAATAGTAAACCAGAAATCAATGAACATGAATAATCAATATTCACCATTCGTTGATAATAGTTAATGAGGAATAAATGAACATGAAAAATCATTAGTCATCAGTCATAGCTCATTGTAAATCAGAAATATATAAAGCTGAAATATCAATACTAATCAGTCATAGTTAATAGTAAGTCAAAAATAAATGAAGACGAATAATTAATATTCACCATTAGTGTATAATAGTAAATCAGATATATATGAATATAGATAATCAATAGTCATCATTAATACTTACTAGTAAATCAGAACTAAATAAAGCTGAAATATCAATAATCATCAGTCATAGATAATAATAAGTCAGAAATAAAGAACAGGAATAATCAATATTCACCATTCGTGGATAATACTTAATCTGAAATAAATTAACATGAATAATCAATAGACATCAGTCATACTTAATAGTAAATCAGAAATATTTAAAGCTGAAATATCAATAGTCATCATTCATAGATAATAGTAAGTAACAAATAAAGGAACATGAATAATCAATATTCACCACTGGTGTATAGTGGTAAATCTGAAAAAAATAAACATGAAAACTAAATAGTCATCAGTCATAGTTAATAGGAAATCGGAAATAAATGAAGCTGAAATATCAATAGTCATAAGTCATAGATAATAATAAGTCAGAAATAAATGAACATGAATTATCAATATTCAGCATTCTTGGATAATAGTAAATCAGAAATTATTGAAAATGATTAATCAATAGTCATCAATCATAGTTAATAGGAAATCAGAAATAAATAAAGCTTAAATGTCAATAGTCATCAATTATAAATAAGAGTAAGTCATAAATAATTGAACAGGAATAATCAATATTCAAGATTCGTGGATAATAGTAAATCAGAGATAATTGAACTTGAATAATCAATAGTCATCAGTCATCGTTAATAGTAAACCAGAAAAAAATCTGAAATATCAATTGTCATCAGTC
>NW_021624166.1:0-1638 GCF_004785775.1 Grammomys surdaster
GTTTCCTTTTCTGAGAACTATGTTAATAGATATTTTAAAGACAGACTGCACCAGAGACTACATACATATGTCACAAATAGTAAGTGATGTTCAGAGTGAAGGGCAGGCATTTTAGGCATCAAATGTTACCATGTGGAGCAGGTCTAGCAATAAGGAGTCTGTTTCTACCTTTCATTTCAATACAAGAAGCCAGACACATTCAAGCTGATAACTTCTTTCCAGCATCTGATCTGTGGCATATTGATGCTGTATCACTGATGTCAAATAGTAATCTGTGAAATCAACTGATAGCAGCAGTTGTCCAGATTGCCTCTCTGCTTTGGGCTGCTAATAGACTCCAAAACTGGGCTTTTATGGGAGTAATCTCCAATGTTGAATGAATTTATTACAATAATTACACAGACAGAATGTCTCGAGTAGCTGACATGATTGTTAGTTAAGTAATATTTATAAAACAGAAAGGACTCAGTTATAATGCTAGAAACAGAGGATTAGCCTTCTCTGGAGAAAGATGATGTTTTTTGACTGGGGAAAGGACTAGGATTCTTCCTGCTTAATTTTGGAATCTTGCCATAGAGAAAGAAGGGAGAGGATGGGCAGTTTGTTAGAATCAACATATCTATCTCTACCAGGTTTTTCTCAATGCCAGAACAGCCTTTGTGGGGGTAGAGCACAATTTCCCAAACATGTGATCCTCCTGACTTCTGTAGAGGCAGGATACAAGGACTAGTCTAGCTTTGTATTAACAATAGGAAATGGCATTTAATATGTCATCCTATCAAGAGAAAGGAAATTGTCTAGTCACCATCAGGACTGAACCTTGGCCAAAAGATTGATCTCATTAAAATGATTTGTATTTTCTGATATTTCCTCTTTTTAATTCACTTTTTTATTTATTTATTTTTTTTGCTTGGTGCAGAATGATCCCTGTGGTTAATTCTGATGATTGCTCTGAGTTGCAATAAAGAAATGGTTCTTAAAAGCTCATATTCACCATAATCATGATAACCCATATTCTGTTCTTAATTCATGTTAGACCACTTACCAGAGATTGTTGTCAAGACTGGATTATGCCACTCTTGATTCCAGCCTGACATTCTAATGAGACAGGAAGCCCCCAATATACTCAAACATGATGTTTTTAAAAAGTTAACACAATCACACAAGGACCAGGACACTGAAACAGGGAAACTTACTCTCTAGTGCTAGGAGGCTTGTGGGATGGGGCTGGTGAGATGCAAGGGGGAAGCAGGCAGATAGTAGTGTTGTCTTCCAGGCGTTGCTTCTTCTCAGGGATTTTCTCTGCTGCTTCTGTTGGCTTTTACAGGGAAAAAATATACAGAGCTTCAAATACACCATACATCCAGATAAGCATCTCTCTCTCTCATCTCTCCCTCTCTCTCCCTCCCCCACCCCCACACACACAAATTGAACAAGACAGTTTGCTTCTAGGTTGGGGAGACAAGGGTGTACCTTTGATCAGACAAAAAAGCAATCAACCTTTCCTAGTCTAGTCCTACCAAGAAGTTAGCACATGAGAGGTTTAGACTTTAATGTAAATATCTGATTAAACTGAAGAGGTCATATCCTCCTGGGAACTAAGGAGAGATTGTATCAGCACTGTGCCATTTTATCTTT
>NW_021624167.1:0-12818 GCF_004785775.1 Grammomys surdaster
CATTGAGTAGAGTGTTGTTCAGTTTCCATGTGCATGTGGGTTTTCCACTTGTTTTGTCATTATTAAAAACCAGCCTTAGTCCGTGGTGATCTGGTAAGATGCAAGGGATTATTTCAATCTTTTTGTATCTGTAGAGGCCTGTTTTGTGACCAATTATATGGTCTATTTTGGAGAAGGTACCATGAGGTGCTGAGAAAAAAGGTATATTCTTTTGTTTTAGGATGAAATGTTCTATAGATATCTGTTAAGTCCATTTGGTTCATAACTTCTGTTAATTTTAATCTGTCTCTGTTTAGTTTCTGTTTCCATGATCTGTCCATTGCTGAGAGTGGGCTGTTGAAATCCCCCACTATTATTGTGTGAGGTTTCATGTGTGCTTTGAGGTTTAGTAAAGTTTCTTTTATGTATGTGGGTGCCCTTGCATTTTTTTTATTTCTTTTTTTTCTTCTTCCTTGACCACATTATCATTGAGTAGAGTGTTGTTCAGTTTCCATCAAAATGTGGGCTTTCCATTGTTTTTTGTCATTACTGAAGGCCAGCCTTATTTCATGGTGATCTGATAGGATGCATGGGTTTATTTCAATTTTCTTGTATCTGTTGAGGCCTGTTTTGTGGTCTATTTTGTAGGAGGTACCATGATGTGCTGAGAAAAAGGTATATTCTCTTTTTTTAGGATGAAATGTTCTATAGACAAATGTTAAATCCATTTGCTTCATAAGTTCTCTTAGTTTCACTGTATCTCTGTTTAGCTTTTGTTTCCTTGATCTGTCCATTGCTCAGAGTAGGGTGTTTAAGTCTCCCACTATTACTGTGTGAGGTGCAATGTGTGCTTTGAGTTTTAGTAAGATTTATTTTATGAAAGATGGTCAGAATTGAGAGTTTATGTTGGTTGACTCTATCTTTGACGAGTATGAAATGTCCTTCCTTATCCTTTTTGATAGCTTTAAGTTGAAAGTTGACTTTATTCGATATTAGAATGGCTACTCCAGCTTGTTTCTTGGGACCATTTGCTTGAAAAATTGTTTTCTATTTTTTTACTCTAAGGTAGTGTCTGTTTCTTTTTACTGAGGTGTGTTTCCTATATGCAGCAAAATGCTGGATTCTGTTTATGTATCCAGTCTGTTAGTTTATGTCCTTTTATTGGAGAATTGAGTGCATTGATGTTAAGAGATATTAAGGAGAGGAGATTGTTGCTTCCTGTTATTTTTGTTATTAGCAGTGGCAGTGTTTGTGTGGCTATCTTCTTTTGGATATGTTGCAAGAAGATTACTTTCTTGCTCTTTCTAAGTTATAATTTTCCTCCTTGTATTGGAACTTTTCCGCTATTATACTTTGTAGTGGTGGGTTTGTGGAAAGATATTATGTAAATTTGGCTTTGTCATGGAGTATCTTGGTATCCCCATCTATGATAATTGAGAGTTTTCCTGGGTATAGTAGCCTGGCATTTGTGTTCTCTTATGGTCTGTATGATATCACTCCAGGATCTTCTGGCTTTTATAGTCTCTGGTGAGAAGTCAGGTGTAATTCTGATAGGTCTGCCTTTATATGTTACTTGGCCTTTTTCCCTTACTGCTTTTAATACTCTTTCTTGGTTTTGTGCGTTTGATGTTTTGATTATTATGTGAAGGTAGGAATTTCTTTTCTGGTCTAGTCTATTTGGTGTCCTGTAGGCTTCTTGCATGTTTATGAGTATCTCGTTCTCCAGGTTAGGGAAGTTTTGTTCCATAATTTTGTTGAAGATATTTTCTGGTCCTTTAGGTTGGGAATCTTCACTTTCTTCTATACCTATTATCCTTAGGCTTGATTTTCTAATTGTGTCCTGGATTTCCTAGATGTTTTAGGTTAAGAACTTTTTGCATTTTGTGTTTTCTTTGACAGTTGTGTCAATATTTTCTATGGTATCTTCTGTACCTGAGATTTTCTCTTCTATCTCTTGTATTCTGTTGGTGATGCTTAGGGCTTGGGCACAGACCAGAAGGAACCAGTGCTTCAGGCCATTAGTGAAATCCTAGGTACCAGTGTATCCCAGTTACTCCCTGTTTGGGTGGGTGTTCCTGTCTCCTTACTCAAGACACTGCCTGAGTTAGAGCTCCTGGGAGCCCTGCTTCCTCTAGGTTTTGTGTGATTGGGTGCAGAGCTGAAGCCCAGGATCTTCTCAGAGCTCAGGCACAGACCAGAAAGAATTAGTGCTACGGGCCAAGAGTGAATTCCTGGGTCCCAGTTGCTCCCTATTTGGGATGGGTGTTTCTGTCAACTTACCTAAGATACTGCCAGAGTTAGAGCTACTGGGAGCCCTGCCGCCTCTCTATTTTCAAGACACATAATATAATCATATACATCAAGAACCAAGACTAGCACCAGTAATAGTGTAACTATTTTTGTGAAACCCTTATACTTCCTTAAAGAAATTGGCGGCAATAGTAGAGTCAGTCTGTAGAGCAAAATTCACAGTAAAAGACTGAAGAATGTACCCAGAGTAACAGAAATTGCCAGTAACATTAAAAATTCAGTCCTGAGACTTAGACATTTTTACTACATTTCCTAAATTCACTCCTCAGTGACTGAAAGTCGAAGATCAACGGTTGGCATAAATGGTATAATTTTCCCCCTGTTCAAGAAATTAACCAGCTCCAAGCTGATAAAGCCCATAATTTACCACATTGGGTAAATTGCTAAAGCACTTAACCAGTGAGGTATGAATCTCCCTTCGAATGTGAACTTGAACTGACTCCTGACAGCAAAATCAATTGAAAAGATTTACTCTAGGGATAGCTTCTAAAAAGCAGTGTAATCAGGAGATAAGGGAGTGGATGTAGAAAGCTGTCACAGCCCTCCACCAGCCAGCAACTACCTTCCCATGGCTTGAGCCTGAAGGTGTAAGCATCCCCCAAAGATCCCACTGAACCTAAAGCACTTAGAGGTTAAGAAACCCTTTCCCGTAGTCATGAAATCTTGTCACCTGAAACTCTTAAGATCAAGAAAATTTACCACCCCAGTGCTCAAGGGCAGCCACGGAGCTGTAGAAAACAATCTTTGCTTTTCCAGGTGTTAAGAAAATGCTTTGAGCAACCTGCTCCATCTTACTTGATAGCTGACAAGATTGTAAGTGCCCATGTCTTCTTAAAATGAAGTGTCTGCTTTGAACTCACAAGGGTTCCAGAAATCCAATATTTTAATCTTAAGAAATTTCCATTAAAACCAAATAACCATTTGTTGAAAAATTCATGCAAAAATAGTTACAGCTTCCTTGTCACACTGATGTCTGCTCTGTCTTGAGACAGTGCCATCACTATCCACTCCACAGTGTACACTGGGATGCCGCAGAAAAGACAAGTATCTGTCAGTGTGAATTACTGCTGTACAGATCAGCAACAGCAATTTAACCATGGCAGATATTCAACCCCTTTTGGTGAAGTTTCCTTACCTGTATCTTACATTGACTCTCCCTATGGTTGCTACCATGATTTGATTGGTACAATATAAAAAAGATACCCCATACCAGTTATCATACACAAAATATAAACACCATTCTCCTGCATGCTATTACACCTTTTTTCTTTTTTTATTTTCCTGTGTATATATGTATATGTATTTTGCATAGATATGTGTATATTTTGCATGTGTTTAGGCACTTATGTTTAAATGCATGTGAAATCAGAAGATTGATGTTGAAAATCACCCTCCATTGTTCTTTTACCTTACTGATTGAGCAGGGATTCTCCATCAAATACAGACATCACCTATGTGGCTAGCTTTGCAAGTCAGCTTGCTCTGGGATCCACTCTTTCTACCATCATAGGCTGAAACTATATGTAGACTGCCACATCCACCAGGCATTTATGTAGGTGCTGGGAATCTAAACTCCAGTCCTCATGCTGATGGAGAAAACTCTTTAACCACTGAGCCATCTTCAGTCCCTCCCTGTATGCTTCTTCTCAGGAATGTTTGGCCTACATGTTGAATAATTATCTCTTAGTAGTGCTATAGTGACATTAGAAAACCATGCCTTTCTCAGAGTAGAATACTCATCACCTTACCTCCATGCATGTTTAAACTGCCCACTAATCACAAACACTTCCTCAAATCTTTGTCTTCTCATTCTGCATTCCTCTGCTTATATCTGCTCCTACTGATTTTATCCTGCCCTCAAGCCAAAAGAGATTCAAAATTGATTCAGTTATGAAAGAAAGGTTTTAATGTATTTGTTAGATATTATGATATCCTGAGTTAAAGTATGACTATATTACTTTGTAAAGGTTTGTAAAGGTTGTGCACATTTGTTGAAAGTGTTCAAACTATAAGGAATTGGAATATTCACTGGCATTCCCTAAAAGTGGGTTAACCTGAGAACCAAATTTCTGCCTAGAAAATGGTCAAATATTATGCCAGAACACAAACCTCAAGAGGTGTTGATGATCTGGAGATATATTCAATAAGATGGTCTTGAGTTTGAAAGAGGAAGGACAATTTCAGGAAGATTTGAAGGCAGTCGGAAAACACCTGGATGTGAATCAGAAAAGAATCCAGGGAGGGAAGATGCTCAGCAAACATCCTATTAAGTTGTAGCAGTGCTTTGGGGCTAAAGCATAATTATCTTTGGATTGAATTACTGGAAAATTGGTCTCTTTGAAGTCAAGGAAGCTAAAAACAACTTTATAGAATGCTAAAAAGAAATTAAACACTGAAAAAATGTTTAAATGTTACCTAGTTATCCAACCTCAAGTGCCTGCACTCACTTCTTGAGAAATGATGTCTAAGATCAGAAACATTCCCTGATTGTCTAAAAATTAAATTACATGGGCTCCCATTCAGATGACTCAGGAAATCAGAAAATTCTCCTGTATGTAACTAGAGGTGGTAGTCATACTTGAAAAGTCAGGCAGCCATTTATATATAAATATCATGTTTTCTCACAGCTGTATTTCCCAGATTTTATGTAAATATATAAAATCACATGTGTACAGAAAACATGAGAGTATGGGTGGGCCTGTCTAAAGGAATAAATGAAATTATCAGGAGGGGAGGGCAAGAGAAGAGGGGAGAACCTGTAGTATACGTTCATATGAAATCTTTAAAGACTTTTTTAGTTTGTTACTTTTTTTTCTTACTGAGCAACAAAGATGCCATGATGCAAAAATGGGGGTCCGAAGAAATCTTCCAGGAGTCTGTTTTCTCCTTCTACTAAGTAGGTCCCATGGATTAACTGAAGTCATCATGCTTACGAGCAAGCACCTTTTTCATTGAGCCCTATCACCAGCCCCTTTATAGATAATTTTATAAATACAGTAAAAGTATGCTCTAAATAAAGAAAAATATTCATCCATATATTCAGCCAAATTTTCATTGCTGAAAGTGTTAATCCTGGTTGAAATGCTATTTCTCATGGCTTAAGAGATGTTCTAATTATATATTTCCATGGACAAATTTCAGAAAAGGATTACCACACTGCCTAAGATTTCTCATTTTGAGAGTGTGATTGTTAATCTTCATTACTAACTTGACAAGAAGCATCCAGAAGGAACAACTCAGGGTGAGAACATTTCTAGAGAGGTTTAACTGACAAGGGAAGGCCTACCCTAAATGTGGGCACTACTATCCTGTGGACTTGCATCCAGAATGAGTGAAGTAGAAAATGAACTGAACACCAGCATCTACTTCTCTCTACTTCCTGACTCCAGACGCAGTGTGACCAGTTCCTGACACCCTACAGCCTTGCCTTGACCCTGCACCCCTTGAACTGTAGTCAAAATAATTCCTTTCTTCCTGAGTCAAACTGATTTTGTCATTATTTTCTCAAAGCAATGATAAAATAGCAAGTGAAGACTCTCCAATTCTTACACAGATTCTTTACATGGTATAGCTTTTCCCTTTCTCATTCCTATGCATTTGGGTGCACCTAGATCCTTTAAAGCAGTCCACTGATAAAGAGAAAGAAGGGGCCCTAAGCACTGACTTTCTGGACACTCATACAGGTTCATATAACATTGAATTGCAGCCCCTTTGCTTTGAAAGCCTCACAATACTTTCGGTCCCATTGTGAACTTACCTGAGTACAATATCTTTTCTCTCAGAAGGGAGCTTTTAAGTAAACGATAAAGGATTAGGCAATGGAAAGGACTTAGTGGGTAAAGGCACTAGTCATACAAGCCAACTGACCCATGTTCATTTCTCAAAATACACAGTGATGAGATGTAGAAATTGAGGCTTGAAAACTAGCTCAGTTATTAAAATGCTTGCTTGAAAGCATAGGCACTTGTAATCCTAGTGCTGAGATTCCAGAGGCTCATAGATCCCTGAGGTTTGAGAGTCAGCCCAGCCTAGCCTATTGCAAACTCCATTTCAATAAGAAACCTTAGTAACAAAACTAAAGCAGACAACATTCAAGGAATGATCCCCAAGGTTGTCCTCTGGCCTACACAGCATACATGAGTAGGTGACATGAACATGTGTGTGCACACAGTCACATATATTTTTTTCCAATTCTATAATTCTACAATTGTTTCAATAATGTCTTCAAATTGAACCTGTGTCCTCGCACCCTGTCCACAAACTAGGAGAGCTTGTCAAACTCTTTGAATTGGCTCAGGCACACAGTATCATCTTTGCCATCTCCTTGATAAGTAAAGAAATCCTCCTAAGGAAGGGTTCAGGTCTTACTGTGACTCAGTGTGGATTTTGGAAATGATAATAGGGATGACCCATTATCATTGCCACTTTGAATAAAACATAAAGGCCTGCTTAATAAGCCAATTATTCTAGCACTGTGTTCATGCATAACAGTGTTCTTTTCAGTTTTAAGTGAATGCTGAAACAATATTGAAATTATGTATCATACCATATATTAAAATCACCAGCAAAAAAGTTTGGGAAGGTTGAATTCCAAGTATGGTTAAGTATCAAAAGGAATAAATACTATATTTAAAGAAGCCATTTATTTTTTTCTATAATATTTTAGGATAACTAACTTCTGTATCATGCATGCTTGCTCAGTCTCTATAGAATTTCTGCAATAACAAATAGCAATTCAATTCATTTGTTTGAAATTTCTGAGTAACGTAAAATCCTTTATAGGATTTGAACTCTGAATTCCTGATGTTGTTTTCACATCCTTAACTGCATTGTGTTGGCATCCACATTCTAACATCCCCCACTCTTTTAGAACAAAGCCCAAGTATAATAAAAAAATGATTCATAGACATCTACTAGGTTATTTACAGCAATGGATCTTCTTCTCAGGGGTTGTCATTCTGCCTCCACTCTTGCTCCGATATGATGGAGAGATTCTGCCAATCGTCAACGGTACCCTCACTCCATGCATGACTGCACCATCACACACACCTTTTCTGTTAATGTGTACTTTCTCTGTTACACACGATAAATCCCTCCAGACACGCATTCTCTGATGATTTCTCTATGATCCAGTTTTTATTTTGTCATACAAGTACACATGATTTGCATGCAATGGATGGTAGGTAATTCAAAGTATCTGAATCATATCTGTAAGAATGTCTCAAGCTTTGTGGTCATATGTACTTTAAGATGGAATGTCATGAGGGTTTGGTGAGATGGATCAGTGGGTAAAGAGCCTGCTCCATAAATGTAATCACCTGAAATAGAATTCCCAGCACCTATGAAAACTGGACACAGTAGTACCCATCTATATGTCTGTCCCCCTGGCTTGCTTCACTCTGTACCTATAGTTTTTCTCTGCAGTTCTGCCAAGGAGGAGATGCCAGTCATGCAATCTCCAACACCTTCAGGCCACTACTGTGGCTAAGGCTTTAGACTTCAGAGCTTCATGCAGCTCTTTCATCAGCGGGCCTTAGCAGTTCTCTGGAACCACAGTATCTTAGATGCCTACAAAACCATTACCATGTCTTGGTGCCAGCTCAGCATGGCTGGACCACAGCAGAATTCCTCTTTGTGTGCCAGAACTGGGGAAATACTTTCCTTTTTGGTTTTGAGCAGAGAACCCCTTCAGGTGCATTCTCAGTTTACACTCTAAAGTAAATTGGCATTTTCCACAAAAATATGGCCCCAAGTGTGGAGGTTGGCTACCAGAGCCCCTGTCCTGTTATGTGAGTGCACAATAAAATGTTCCTCTTTGATATTGTTAACAATATCAAACACAATCACAGAGGATTTGACTGCATTCTGCTTTTCCAAAACTCTACATCTCGCTTGCATAATTTTCCTCCCCTGGCTCCACCTGTTTTGATCTGCCTGCTCTACTCTTTGGTCTCTTGCCAAGGACCTGCATTGGACTAGCAGTAACCTGACCCAGCTGAGTGTTATCCTTCTTGAAATTTTCTTCACAAGTGAGCCTATTTCTTTTAAATTCAACTTTGCTCAAGTTCTCAAAATGGCAGAATGTAGCCAAATTATTTTCCAAAACAGCATGTGAATGGTGCCTATCTCAGTACCTTAGAGAGTCCTATTTCCTTCTGAAACTCTTTGAGCCCAGCCTTACGTTCTCACTTTCTTTCTATGCTCATTTCTTCTAAATCCCCACCAGGATTGCCCAAAGAACTATGCCTGCAGTGTTCAAGAGATTTTTTAGTCTAAACCTCCAAACTCGCCCACATTTCTCTAATGAACCAATTCCCCAAAGGCCTAAGAAAAATATGGTAAGGCTTGTCACAGCCATGGACCAACATCTCTGTAAAATATTATATATTATTTTGACAACTCATTTCTGGGACAAAAATACCTGACAAAAGCAACTTAAAGAAGGAAAGTTTTATTTTGGATCACAGTGTGAGGTAGCAGTCAATCATGGTGGAGAAAGCAAGGCAGCAGGAGTCTGAGGCAACATTGTATCTGCAGCCCAGAAACTGTGAGAATTAAACACTGCAATTTAGATTGCTTTCTCCCTTTTTTTTTTTCATCCTGAGGCCTTGCCCTATGGGAATATGATGCTTACTTTTAGGGTGGTTCTTCTCAAGCCTGTTAATGTAACCTAGAAACTCATAGACACGTCCTAGAAGCTAGTCTCCTTTGAGATTATAGATAGTCTCAAGAAGACAATCCATAGTAAACTTCAAACATAGAAATTCTCTCATAGTTCTTGAAGCTTGAAAGATATTTTACTCATTTTTCTATTTTCCTTTAGCAGAACCACAGTGGTCTGGTCATTTTGATGTACAATTGCTTCTGAAACCTCTTATAACAAAATATCTTCCCTTTTAGAGACACTAATACCATTTCCAATTCTGTACCACACCTCAGTCTTGATAGTCATTATAATATCATATAATCATTTTGCCACATATTCAAATCTCAGTGTGGTATTTCCCATATTCTAAACCATTAAGTTTGGCTTTTGGTAACATTGCTGGTTTTCCCTGTTAAATTCATGAGCATTTACTATACTCTATTATTGCCTACGTTTTTCAAAGTAATGGCGCATATTAGCTTTCAGAGTGGTCTTCAAACTCATATTCAACTCAAACCTCATTTATATAATTAGGAACTGTGTCCCCATCCTAGCCAAATTCTGTGATCTGAAGTAATGGATCAATATTGTATTTTTTAATTGGACATTTTATCTACATTTCAAATGTTATCATGTTACCCCATTTCTCCCCACATCCCCACCCAGGAACCCCTTATTCCATCCACCCTCCTCCTGCTTCCATGAGGATGTGCCAGCACCCACCTTCCCACACTCAAATTCCCCCACACTTAGTGTCCAGCATTCATGAAACCAAGGATCTCCTCTCCCACCTATGCACTACAAGGCCAACCTGCCCTACATATACAGCTGGAGCCATGGGTCCCTCCCTATGTGCTCCCAGGCTGGTGGTTTAGACTCTGGGAGCTCTGGTTTGTTGGTATTGTTGTTCTCCTCATGGAGCAGCAAACGCTTTAAGCCCCTTCAGCTCTTTCTCTCCAACTCTTCCATTGGGAAACTTTTGATCAAATCAATGATTATCTGTGAGCATCCACCTCTGTATGTCAGACTCTGGCAGACCTCTAAAGAGACAGTTATATCAGGCTCCTGTCATCATGCACTTTCTGACATCCACATCACCCTCTACCTTTGATGACTACAAATGATGATGGGATGGAAACCCAGGAGGAATGGTCTCCAGACAGCCCCTCCTTCAGTTTCTGTCCCACACTTTATCTCCAAAAATGCTCCCTTGAGTAGATTGTTACTCCTTCTATGAAGGACCAAAGCAACCACACTTGGTCTTCTTCTTCATGAGCTTCATGTGGTCTGTGAGTTGAATCATGGATATTGAGAGCTTCTGGTCTAATACCCAATTATCAGTGAGTGAATACCATGTGTGTTCTTTTGTGATTAGGTTACCTTACTCAGGATGATATATTCTAGTTCCATACATTTACCTAAGAATTTCATGAACACATTGTTTTTAATAGCTGAGTAGTACTCCATTGTATAAATGTACCACATTTTTTTGTATCCATTACTCTGTTAAAGGACATCTGAGTTCTTTCCAGCTTATAGTTATTATACATAAGGCTGCTATGAACATAGTGGAGCATATGTCCTTGTTATATGTTAGAGCATCTTCTGGGTATATGCACAGGAGTGGTATAGCTGGGTCCTCAGGTAATGCCATGCCCAATTTTCTGAGGAACTGCCAGACTGTTTGTAGGAGGACCAGCTTGTAGTCCCACCAACAATGGAGGAGTGTTCCTCTTTCTCCACATCCTTGACAGCATCTACTATCACCTGAGTTTTTGATCTTAGCCATTCTGACAGGTGTGAGGTGGAATCTCAGGGTTGTTTTGATTTGCATTGCCTGATGACTAAAGATGTTGAACATTTCTTAAGGTGTTTCTTACCCACTCAAGTTTCCTCAGTTGAGAATTCTTAGTTTAGCTCCGTACCCCATTTTTAAACAGTGTTATTTGGTTGCCTGGAGTCTAATTTCTTGAGTTCTTTATATATATTGGATATTAGCCCTCTATCAGATGTAGGATTGGTGAAGACCTTTTCCCAATCTGTTGGTTGCCATTTTGTCCTATTGACGGTGTCCTTTGCCTTACAGAAACTTTGCAATTTTATTAGGTCCCATTTGTCAATTATTGATTTTAGAAGATAAGCCATTGTTGTTCTGTTCAGGAACTTTTCCCTTGTGCCTAGGAATTCAAGGGTCTTCCCCACCTTCTCTCCTATTAGTTTTGGTGTATCTGGTTTTATGTGGAGGTCTTTTATTCACTTGCACTTGAGCTTTGTACAAGGAGAAAAGAACGGATCAATTTGCATTCTTTTACATGCTGACTTCCAGTTGAACCAGCATCATTTGTTGAAAATGCTGTCTTTTTTCCACTGGACAGTTTTAGCTCCTTTGTCAAAGATCAAGTGACCATAGGTGTGTGGGTTCATTTCTGGGTCTTCAATTCTATTCCATTGATCTTCCTGCCTGTCTCTGTACCAATATCATGCAGTTTTTATCACTATTGCTCTGTAGTACAGCTTGAGGTCAAGGATGGTGATGTTCTGAAGAAGTTCTTTTATTGTTGAGAATAGTTCTCGCTATCTTGTGTTTTTTGTTATGCCAAATGTACTTGCAAGTTGCTCTTTCTATTTCTATGAATAATTGATTTGAAACTTTGATGGGGATTGTATTGAATCTGTAGAATGTTTCTGGCAAGATGGCCATTTTTACTATATTAATCCTGCCAATCCACGATCATTGGAGTGCTTTCCATCTTCTGAGATCTTCTCCGATTTCTTTCTTCAGAGACTTGAAGTTCTTGTCATACAGATCTTTCACTTTCTTGGTCATATTCACTCTAAGATATTTGATACTATTTGTGACTCTTGTGAAGGGTGTCATTTCCATAATTTCTCTGTCAGCCTGTTTATCCTTCATGTAGCATAAGGCTACTGATTTGTTTGAGTTGATTTTATAACCAGCCACTTTGCTGAAGTTGTTTATCAGGTTTAGGAGTTCTCTGGTGGAAGTTTTGGGGTCACTTAAGTATACTATCATATCATCTGAAAATAGTAAAAACTTTACTTCTTCCTTTTATATTTATATTCCTTTGCCTTCCTCTTGTTGTCTAATTGCTCTGACTAGGACTTCCAGTACTATATTGAATAGGTAGGGTGAGAGTGGGCAGCCTTGTCTAGTCCCTGATCTTAGTGGGAGTGCTTCAAGTTTCTCTCCACTTAGTTTGATGTTGACTACTAGCTTGCTGTATATTGCTTTTACTATGTTTAGGTAGGGGCCTTGAATTCCTGATCTTTCCAAGACTTTTACCATGAAGGGATGTTGAATTTTGTCAAATGCTTTCTCAGTATCTAGTGAGATGATCATGTGGTTTTTTTTCTTTGAATGTATTTATATAGTGGATTACACTGATGCATTTCTGGATACTGAACCATCCCTGCATTCTTGGGATAAAGCCTACTTGATCATGATGGATGAATGTTTTGATGTGTTCTTGGATTCGGTTTGCTAGAATTTTATTGAGTATTTTTGCATTGACATTCATAAGGGACATTGGTCTGAAGTTCTCTTTCTTTGTTGGGTCTTTGTGAGGTTTAGGTATGAGTATAATTGTGGCTTCATAGAACAAATTGGGTAGGGTTCCTTCTGTTTCTATTCTATGGAATAATTTAAAGAGAAATGCTATTAGGTCTTCCTTAAAGGTCTGATAGAATTCTGCACTAAAACCATCGGGTCCTGGTCTTTTTTGGGTGGGGAGACTTTTAATGTCTGCTGCTATTTCTTTAGGGGTTATGGGACTATTTAGATAGTTTATCTGCTCCTGATTTAATTTTGGTACCTAGTATCTGTCTACAAAATTATCCATTTCATCCAGATTTTACAGTTTTG
>NW_021624168.1:0-2048 GCF_004785775.1 Grammomys surdaster
AACTGGTGTGCGAGTCTTTCTTCCCTGCTGGTCGGGGTGGTAGGCGCCGCACATTTGGTGGCCCGTACGGGGATTTCTTCCTGAATTCCCAGAGTTCCAGAACCAGTAACAGTCAGGGCGATCGATCGGTAAGTGGCCGGTAAGTGGGGCCCTTCAATCTTTAAAGACCTCGGAAGGAGGCTTCAACCTTTAAAGTCCTCGGAAGGAGGCTTCAACCTTTAATGTCCTCGGTAGGAAGCAAGCAACAGTGAAAGTGAAGTGGCCAGCAGAGTATGTTTGTGCCGGGAGGAGTGGATAGTTATTCTAGTAGTGGCGATCACGATTACAGTATCCCTGGTGCTGTTTTTTTGCCTTAACTGTCACCAGCCAGGGCGTGAGTGCCACTGTTAACTACCTTAAACAGAAGGCTCTACAACAGTTTGTCCAGGAAGTGGACCGCATCGCCCCTTGGTTCGTGGTATCGGGACAGCTTACCTTGGCCACCTGGGATAAACTGGAGAAGGACATAGAAAGGGAAGAGAGGGAGTGAAGGTGAAGAATTGGAAACATTTCCTGCCAAGTACAAAGGTGTGGAAGGAAAAGAACACGGCATAAGTATACAAAGATCAAAGAGGCCAAGGGTAGTGAGGCTAAAATAATACAGACTTCAAAGAGAGGGACGAATCTAAGGACTGTGGTAAAGCGGCAGAAAGGTTAAAAAGCAAAGCCATGGGTAGCTGTTATAGCTGTCCAGATAAAGACACTGTCCTAGATAACCATAGGAACAAGTTTAAGGTTGTTAACGTTAATGATGATGGCAATGAGCTAGACTCTGGTTTCATGGAGCTCACAGACAGAGAACTGATTTTGTACACCCTGAAGCGAGACTCGGTGAAATGGCACTACCTCTGCCTGCGACGGTACGGCTACGACTCAAATCTGTTTTCTTTTGAAAGTGGTCGATTGTGTCAAACTGGACAAGAAATTTTTGTTTTTAAGTGTGCCCGTGCAGAAAAATTATTTAACATGTTACAAGAGATTATGCAAAATAATAGTATAAATGTGGTGGAAGAGCCAGTTGTAGAAAGGAATAGTCATCAGACAGAATTGGAAGTCCCTAGAACACCTCGAACACCTACGACTCCAGGGCTTGGTGCTCAGAACTTACCCAACGGACATCCCTGCTACCCCTCGTTTGGAGATACTTCATCTCACCCCTCAAGCCGACACTCTCTTGTGGGAAGTGCTCACAAAATAGACTATTCAAGGCGTAGGGATTGTACAGCCTTTAACCTTGATATCAGGCGCCCCAGTTTAGAACATAGACAACTCAGTTATACACAGGTGGATTTGGAAAGGGGCAGTGACTCTGACAACCCTCAGACTCCAGAAACGACAACCACTCCCCTCCTACAAACCCCCACCCGGCGCACAGAGCTGTACACTGTCATAGACATTGAGAGAACTGTTGCTGTGTCCAACTTGCAGAAAGCACTGCCGAGAGACGACGGTACCTCTAAGAAGACCAGACACAACAGTACTGACCTGCCCATGTGAGCCCAGAAGCATTGCATTGTGAAGATTTTCAGGGTATAAGAGTGCTAGCTGTTGCCCTAGTGAGCGTCTGTGTTCTCTGCCTGTCTTGTATCTGTCATATGGTCAGGGCCCAGAGACATGAGAGGGCGCTGGTAGTGCGTGCCTTTCAGGCCACTGAGTGGGGTGTATCTCCACAAACATGGCTGGTAGCTTTAAAGTATTAGTTGCTCTCATTACCCCAAATTTTAGGTCTGGACAGCCCTTGCACCCCTGGAAGCCTATAGGTTTCATTGCACACGGGATGGGTGTCTATTCCATTTTCCTTGGGCCCAGCTCTTGCACCTGGTGGGCTTTGCCCATTGCACCCAGTAGAGTGAGTCCCATGGTTTAAGCCTGTCTGCCCTTGATCGTGAGATCCTACATGATGGAGCTTGCTTGATCGGGCAGTCACAGCTTGAAACTGCTTAAAAACAAAAAAGGGGGAACTGTGGAGCGATGCTGCCACGCCTTAAAGATGGTGCCTGCTTGCCCTT
>NW_021624169.1:0-10165 GCF_004785775.1 Grammomys surdaster
TCTCTCTCTCTCTCTCTCTCTCTCTCTCTCTCTCTCTCTCTCTCTCTGTCTCTCTCTCTCTGTGTCTCTCTCTCTGTGTCTCTCTCTCTGTGTCTCTCTCTCTCTCTCTTTCTCTCTCTCTCTCTGAGATTACCAAGAATGCAAAATAACAAAGCACACATTCATAAAGTTCAAAAGAAAAAAGATTGGTCACAAAAAACACTAAAACCCAATCAAGGCTCTTTGTGACAAATCCCAGTTATTTAGGAGGACAAACATGTCTACAAACAAGGAAATTTTTTTTTAAAAAGATTCAGTCTTATTTTAACTTTTTATTATTGTTTCTGTCAGTGTGGAAGTGGGGTGCATATAGAGGACAGAGAATAGCTTTCAGGGGTTGGTTCTCTGCTTCCACCAGGGGATCCAGGAATCAGACTTGTGTAACAGGTCCTTTTACCAAACCCACCAAAATTGATTTATTATTATTCAATATTGTCAATAAAAGGGTTTTTTTATAATGCTCTTTACTGTTTCACATTTTTAAATCACAATTTATTTAGGTAGCTAAATTTCCTGTTTTTTGTTGTTTAATATGGAAAGTCTATTTGCTCAGAATTCTTTTATATATTTTACTGTATGAGTGGTTTTCTTCCATATATGTAGGTGTACTGTGTGCATGCTTGGTGCTGTGGAGGTCAGAAGGTCTCCTAGAACTGGAGTTAGAGATGGTTGCGAATCACTGTGCAAGTTCTGGGATTCGAACCTGGGCCCCTGCAAGAGCAACAAGCGCCAATAACTGTTGAGCCATTACTCCTGCCCACAGTTTGGGGTTTTACTGTCTTATACTTCAGGATAAAGTTGAGTCTTAAGTTTGAGTCAAATTATAAGGACAATAAAGTCTGGTGACGTGACGTGACTTTTAAGTGGCACTGCTATTGTTGTCTCTACAAACATACTTTCATAAACCAACAACAAAGTATTTAGAGAGCTTGTCAGAGTTGGGAGGACAGCTGTGAGTAAAAACACCTACTTCACACCAATGGAGACCTGACTTCAAATGCCCAGCATCTATGTAAAAAGCTAGGCATGGCCACGCAAGTCTCTCAACACCACACTGGAAGGAGCGGGCAGGTTTGCTGACTGCCAGCCTAGCACCCTGTTCAGTGAGAGATCTTGTCTCAAGGAAATAAGACCAAGAGGCATAAGCAGAGCACACCTACACACATGCACACACCACACACACACCCTATTGGTGTTAAGAGCAATATGTAAGGAAGTGAATATAACATTTCATCTTTTATTTTTCAAGTAACAGGTTACACTATTATATGTGGTTTATGTGTATAAATAACACTTTAAATTATTTAATATTTGACTTCAATAACTGAAAAATAAAGAGGGTGTTAACATTTAAAAAAAAAAAGCAGACTAATTACCAGTACACAGGAAGGCCTGGTCTCATAAATGAGGAACAATTAGCCTACACAAGCACTGCTGTGGACCTGCCTAACAAGTCATAAAAACAAGACTTAAAAAAACTCAAATTGCTTTTCTAGGCCAATTAAGTATATATCCCAGAATAAGCTGGGTGTGGTGACTCATGCCTGTAGCATCAAGATGAGTTCTTGACCAGACTGGGATACAAAATAATTGCCAGATCTGCTTGGGCTAGAGCAGATGAGACTCTGCCTCAATACCAAACAGTTTTTAAAGTGTGTATAGCAGAATAAGACTCAAAAAGATGTCATAAGAGTATAAAAATATTCAGCATCTAGGTGAAATAAATAATGTCCGGCATCCACTCAAAAATGGGTAGCATGCCAAAGAGACAGGAAAGCGCAGTCACTAACCAGACAGAGTAAAGAGAAGTCCAAAGCTGATACAGACGTTATGTTAGCAGAGAATGACGTTAATAGAATTATTACAACTGCATCCTGTATCTTCAGATGGTTAAATAGAGGAGTTGGAGAGGTGGCTCAGCAGTTAAAAGTGTTTATTGTTCTCCCAGAGGACCCAGGTTCCGTTTCCAGGTTATGAGCATGCGGAAGCTCCTAACCATTTGTAACTCGTGTTCCAGGGAATCCAAGACCTTCCTCTGGTCTCCAGGGACACTATGCACACAGTACACAACATTCACACATATAAAATAAATTTAAGTAAATATTAAATAGAAACTTTTGAACGGAAGGTGATTGGAGCGGGGAGGAGGAAGAGGAAAGAAGAAAAATCCAGAGGGAATCTCTGGGTGGGATTAACAGCAGATTATTTATTTCACAAGAAAAGTTTAACGGAAGCTGGACCTGCTAGCTCACGCCTGTAATCTCAACTACTCAGGAGGCAGAAGCAGGAAGATGAAAAGCTCTAAGACTGACCTAGTGGTTCATGCCTGTAATCTCAGAATTTGGGAGATAGAAGCAGAAGGAGCAGTCACTTAAGGTCAACCTCCAATACACAGTGAGTTCAAGACCAACATAGGTTACATAAGACCCCATAGACACACACCTTAAAAATGGATGGAGACAATGGTCTGGGGATATAGCTCAGTGGTAGAGGATTGCCTAGCACGCATGGAGCCCTAGATTGGTTCTCCAGCACGAGTAATGAATATGAATTTGAGGCACGTGGGAGACTGAACGAGAATGGCCACCTTAGGCCCACATTTTTCTACACTTGGTCCCCAGCTGATGGAACTCGTCCCCCAGCTAGTTTAGGAGGCACAGTGGCTGCAGTGTTGTTGGAGGTGTTTCACTGGGGACAGGCTCTGAGGTTTCAACAGACTCGTTCAATTCCCAGTGTTCTCTCTCCGCTTTGTGGTTGTGGGTCAAGATGTGAGCCCCTAGTATTTCCTTTGTCCTAGATCATGAGCGCTAACCCTCTGAAACTGCCAGCCAACTTACGCGCTTTCTTTCTTATGTTGCTGTGGACATGGTGTTTAATTTACAGCAATATCAAAAGAACCCAGAAAAGGCATAACTAAAAGACAGTACCCCAAAAGTAATCATAAAGAGAAAAAAGTTGAGAAAAGAGTGAACTGTGGGCTAAGTTCAAGTGACCCAAAGGAGTAACTGGGGTACCAAAGGAGTAACTGGGATACCAAAGGAGTAACTGGGATAGCAAAGGAGTAACTGGGATAGCAAAGGGGTAACTAAGGTACCAAAGGAGTAACTGGGGTGGCCAAAGGAGTAACTAGGGTATCCAAAGGAGTAACTGGTATACATAAAGGAATAACTGGGTACCAAAGGAGTAACTGGGGTACCAAAGGAGTAACTGGGGTACCAAAGGAATAACAAATACCAAAGGAGTAACTGGGATACCAAAGGGGTAACTGGGTGCCAAAGGAGTAATTGGGGTGCTCAAAGGAGTAACTAGGGTACAAAAGGAGTAACTGGTGTAGCAAAGAAGTAACTGGGGTACCCAAAGGAAGACCAAAGAAATTACTTGAAAAAATAATGGCCAGAATTTTTCCAAACTTGATGAAAACTAAACCCACAGATCTAAAAAATTAAATGAACTTCAATGAGACACGAGGAAAAGGCATATTATTAACTCACAGCAAGTGGGAAAAAGAAAAATCTTTAAAAGCAGCCTGCAAATAAAAGATAAGATCCAAGGACCAAAGATAAGGGTGGCAGCTTTCCCTTTTGAAACACAATACAAGCAAGAAAATAGTGGGGGTATTCTCAGTAACTGAAGGAAAAACATTGCTGGGCCAGCAAGAGGGCTCAGTTGGTAAAGATGATTTCTGCCAAGCCTGACAACCTAAATTCAATCCCCAGGAACCCACCTGGTGGAAGGACAGAACCACCTCTGCAATGATGTCCTATGAGTGGTGAGTGCACTCACTTGGAAGGCTGAGGCAGGAAGATTGGAACTGGAGTTCCAGACCCAATCTGGACTAAGCAAGAACATTCTGTCTCAAGAAAGATGGGCAAAAGTGTTTTCCACGAAAACCTGAAACCTGTTGTTCCCTGGAAACCTATGGCATGCATGCACACACACCCTCACAGACACACACAAACACATCATCGTCATAGCATCATCTTTTTTCTTTTCTTTTTTTTTTTTTTTTTTTTTTGACAGGATCTCATTCTGTATCCCAGATTTGGCCTGGGATTTGTGGTAAAACTTAGGCTGGCCTCAAAGTTTCAATCCTCCTGCCTTAGCCTCCCAAGTGCTAGGATTATAAGCATGCCACCATACCAAGCTCAGAAACAAACTTTACATGTAAAACTACACATAGTAGAAGAAAGGAAATGAAAAAGTGAGCCCCTCCCCCAGCCCACCTCCATCACCTAGGGACACTGCCTTGGTGCAGACCTGGGTCCCACAGTTCCTTGCTGTTGCCCCATCAGCCTGTCCTTCTCTCTAGCCTGTCTCCATTCTTTTGTGACTCCAGTAGAGAGCAGAACTGCACTATTAGGAATCCCAACAGCTGCCATATTTCCCAAGGATCCAGAGTGGGCAACAGCAACCAAAAAGAATGGAACGCCCACTTAAAGAAACAAAGCCAGAGATATCTACACCAAGACACACTTGAGAACCATTACTCCAAATCTTATATCCCAGTATAAAAATGCAGACATGAACACCCAAGACATTGTTTTGCCTCCTCCAGTTGAAATAGGAACTGAAAAACAATTTAGCTGCAGCACAAGACAAGGACTTCAAAATATCAATTATGTGGGCTGGAGAGATGGCTCAGCATTTAAAAGTGTTGGCTGTTCTTCCTAGGGGTCCTGAGTTCAATTCCCAGCAACCACATGGTGGCTCACAACCACCTATAATGAAATCTGATGCCCTCTTCTGGCACACAGGTGTATATGCAGGTAGAGCACTCGTATACATAAAATAAACAAATCTTTAAAAAATATATTTCAGTTATGAATATGTTCAAGAACTGTAAAGAGGATATGAATAAATGCCTTAATTGTAAAACACAAATAAAGGAATGAGATATTGAAAACAATTCAAGACATGAAAGTAAAATTTAATGAAGAAATGGAATCACTAAAGAAAACCCAAACTGAAATGAAACTAGAAATGGTTTGTCAAATGAAAAAAATCTCAGAAGTAAGCCCAACCAACAGATTAAAAGACGTGGAAGAAAGAATCTCAGGTATTGAAGATGCAGTAAAAGAAGTAAATACTCCAGTAAAAGAAAATGTTAAATCTAAACAAACTCCCAGGAAATCTTGGACACTATGAAAAGAGCAAATCTATGAATAATGGAGATAAAGGAAGGAGAAGAAACTCAGGTCAAAAACATTGAAAATATTTTAAACAAAAACATAGAAGAAAATTCCCCCAATCTAAATAAGAAGATACCTATGATGGTACAAGAAGCATACAGAACACAAAATAGACATGACCAGAAGAGAAATTCTACATGACACAGAATAATCAAAACACTAAATGTACAGAACAAAGAAAAGCTATTAAAAGCTTTGGGGGGGGGACAAAAAAACTAAATAGTCACATTTAAAGGCAAGGCCATTGGAATAACACCTGATTTTTGCAATGGAGACTCTGAAAGAAGTCTTTCAGGTGTTCTACAAGCTCTGAGAGACCGTAGATGCCAGCCCAGAAGACTACTATACCCATCAAAACTATCCACCATAATCAATAAAGAAAGTCATTTCACATAAAGACAAATTTTAACAATTTCTGCCCACCAATCTAGCACTACAGAAGCCACTAGAAAGAAAACCTAAGTCTGAAGAGAAGGGTAACTACACACAAAAAGATACAAGGAATAGATAATCCCAGAACACTTAGCAAAAGGGGAGAGCCCACACATAATAAAATAACAGGAATTGATAAATGCTATTCATTAATAACTCAATATTAAGCCAGGCAGTGGTGGCACACGCCTTTAATCCCAGCACTTGGGAGGCAGAGGCAGGCAGATTTCTGAGTTCGAGGCCAGCCTGGTCTACAGAGTGAGTTCCAGGACAGCCTGGGCTATACAGAAAAACCCTGTCTCGAAAAAACAAAAAATTAATTAATTAATTAATTAATTACTCAACATTAATGGTCTCAATCAAGAAAAAGACACAGACTAAAAGACAATACTTGATTACAAAATTACAGACATCTATAGAACATTCCACCCAAACACTACAGAATATACTTTCTTCTGAGCAGCTCATGGAATTTTCTCCAAAATTGAACACATTCTAGAACACAAAGTGTCGGCTCCTTGCCGGCAGGTCCAGGCAAGAGAGAGGTCCTGGTCCAGCCGGGTCTCTCTCTGTGGCTGAGTGGGATGGTGAGTGTCAGCATCCCAAAAGAAGCACACCAGGCCGTGAGTCTTGTCAAAGCAAGAATTCAACCTTAATGTATCAGCCTCTCACTTATATGAACTTGGAGCATAGGGAGGAGGAGTTTTGGTGGGATGAGGTGATGTACTGGGTGGGGAAGGGTGATGGAGGGTATGGGGTGATTGACAGGGCCAATGGCAAAGGTCTACATCAGCAACAGTGGGGAGAGGCAGGGCCAAACAGGTCTTGTTGAGTCACCCCAGTACAGAAGTGACTGAGACAGGTCTCAAAACTCGAGACAGGCTCTGGGTTGTCCTCAAGGTCCAAACCAGGGCCAAAATGGGGCCCAACAACAAAGCAAGTCTCAACAGACATAAGAAAATTAAAATAAGACCCTACATCCTAGCTTGGCAGTAGTTGTGCATGCCTTTAAAAGAAAATTATAGACCACTATCCATTAAGAACATATATGCAAAAACACTCAATAAAGTATTTGTAAATAGAATTCAAGAACACATCAAAAACATCTACCATGATCAAATTGGTTTCATCCCAGAGATGCAGGGGTGGTTCAACGTGTGGAAATCAATCAACATAATCTACCGCATTAAAACAATGAAAGACATGAGATACAGAAAAGTCCTTTGACAAAATCCGCCATCCCTTCATGATAAAAGTCCTTGGAGATACCAAAGAGACATACCTCAACATAATAAAAGCAATCTACAGCAAGCCCACAGCAAACATCATTCTAAATGGAGAGAAACTCAAAGTATATCCACTAAAATCAGGAACAAGATTGTCCACTCTTTCCATGCCTACTCAATATAGTACTTGAAGTCTTAGAGCAATAAGACAAATGAAGGAGAGCAAGGAGACACAAATAGGAAAGGAAGAAGTCAAAGTATCTTCATTTGCAGATGATGTGATTCTATACAGAGAAGGGCCTAAAAACTCAACCAGTGTCTCAGATAGGGTTTTACTACTGTGAACAGACACCATGACCAAGGCAAGTCTTACAAGGACAACATTTAATTGGGGCTGGCTTACAGGTTCAGTGGTTCAGTCCATTGTGATCAAAACAGGAACATGGCAGCATCCAGGCAGGCATGGTGCAGGAGGAGCTGAGAGTTCTACATCATCATCTGAAGGTTGCTAGCAGAATACTGACTTCCAGGCAGCTAGGGTGAGGGTCTTAAAGGCATGTGCCACCGCTGCCCAGCTTGCTGTGGACTTTCTTATAGAACCTAGGATCATCAGGAGTGGATAGCACCACCCGCAGTGGGCTGAGCCTTCCCCCATCAGTCACTAATTAAGACAATGTACCATAGGCTTCTGTACAGGCAAATCTGGTGAGCATATTTTTATCAACCGATTCCCTCTTCCCAAATGACTCTAGCTTGTATCAACTTGACATAAAAGCTAGCCATTAATAATAATCTAGCCTTGAATGTTAAGCATCGGGTGACTAGATAATATTGGTTAAGAACATTTCAGAAGCCGGGCAGTGGTGGCGCACACCTTTAATCCCAGGCGGATTTCTGAGTTCAAGGCCAGCCAGGTCTACAGAGTGAGTTCCAGGACAGCCAGGGCTACACAGAGAAACCCTGTCTCAAAAAAAAAAACAAAAAAACAAACAAAATAACATTTCAGAAGAAGGGCAATCACCAGGATATGATAAGGTTCCTTCAAGGGTCTGTGGAAGTCTTAAATATTTATGCTCCCAATAATAAATCTTCAACACATGCAAAGCAAAAAAAAAAAAAAAAAGGACATCAGTAAGAGAGAGAAATCCACAACTATAGTCCGAGACTTCAGTATTCTTTCTCACCAAATAAAACAAATAGGCAGAAAAATCAGCATGCACAGCGTAGACTTAACGCTGTCAACCACTCTGACTTTTATTACCGCTTACCGCTTACCCAACCTCAGTGGAATGTACGTTCTTTATAAGCACACACATTTACCAGTGCCAACCATAAGATGAGGTGTAAAACCAGTCAATAAATTCAAACTGTACCGGAGCTGCACTGCATTCCCAGACAATAATGAAATCAAATTAAAAAACCATAGGCCCATCAAGATGACTCAGAGGGTAAAGACTCTTGTTGTGCCGGCCTGGCATTCCGTGTTCAATTCCTGGAGCCCATGTAGATGTAGAAGGAGAAACCTAAGTCCTTAAAGTTGTCCTCTGACCTCACGGGTGTGGTGGAACAAGTTCCCACCCACCCTTTCACGCCGTACTCTTAATTATTAATGCCTTCAGTTAGCGACTGTAAAGGAGAGGACCCCAAATCCTGTGTGGTACTACTAAGACTGTGAAATTATATATCAAGACCTTGAAAATCAGTGCGAGACTTTCTTAAAGTGTTACAGATGCCCGACCATGTGGCCTAGACCATGTGACCTAGCCATTCTACTCCATTATGGTTGGGATAGGAACTGTGTAGCCCCTAAAGGCTGACTGATGTGCTGGTGGCTTGATTCATAAGCTGGTGGTGCCCTACGGAGGTGACTGGATCATCAGTGGGTTTACCTATCAATGAGTTTAGAGCTGGAGGAAGTTCACCCCAAAGTCTGTATCTATCTATCTATCTATCTATCTATCTATCTATCTATCTATCTCTGTGTATGTGTGTGTATGTGTCTGTCTCTGTGTCTGTGTCTCTGTGTGTGTGTCTATCTCTGTGTCTCTCTGTGTGGGTCTGTCTCTGTGTCTCTGCGTCTCTGTGTCTCTGTGTCTCCTCTCTGTCTCTCTCTGTCTCTGTCTCTGTCTCTGTCTCTCTCTCTGTCCCCTAGCAGCCACAAGGTAAATGGCTTTGCTTGAACATGGTTACCCTTCTCTCAGGCCCAAGAATATAGGGTCAAGGGTCAAGGGTCAAGGGTCAAGGGATCAAGGAATCATGAACCAAAGTAAATTCTTCCTCTCCTCAGTTGTTTCTGTTAGGTCTTTCCTCGCAGCAATGAAAGGCTAATTAATTTACAGACTCAGGTGCTTAGTCAAGAGAAACGAAATGTTCGTGCCACCACTAGTGCGTGGATTTCCACAGCAGCTTCATCTGACATAGCCAGAACCTAGAAACAACTGAATGTCCGTCAACAGACTCACGGATAAGATGCGCTACACCCGTGAAATACGATTCACAAGGCAGGTCTGGATACATGCAATAATATACATGTCTCAACCTGTGGGGGAGGGGACAGCGCAGAGCAGGCTTCTGAGAGCTTGTGGTAGAAGGAAGGAGGAGACGCAGCCGGCTTGGAGATGACAAACTCCTTTACTACCATGGTGTTCACAATCGTGTAATTATGACAAACTCCGCTGCACACTTTAAACTTGTCACAGTGTGTTTGCTTTATTATGTTGCAATTTTACGGCTGCTCACTATATAGCCAAGGCTGGCTCACAAGCATGTGCCACCACACCCAGTTTGTAACAGCTTGGTTATTTTGTTTGTTTGTTTAAATAAATTACTGTTTAAAACAAAACAAAATACGCCATTGGGAAGAAAGTAGTGAAGGTTTCTGTTTGTGCAGATGACAGCAGTGGTGGCGATCCAAGACAATCTCCCAGGACAAGTGAGGGCTTCTCTTTTCACCCAGAGAAAACTTTGGTGCATCAGGAACCGGCTGCCCATGGTTCTGGGTTCTCAGAGAGATTGTGCTAGAAACAGTGACACAGGCCTGTCATCCCAGCACTCATAAGACAGAAGCAGGGTGACTGACTGGAAGTTCAAGCCCAGTGTAGGCTACATCACAAGACTGGCTAAGTAAGTAAGGAGAGAGAGAGAGTTTGGAGGATCTAGGATACAGGATACAGTATAGTGAAAAAGCACTTGATTAGTATGGTTCAGGCCCGGAGTCCAATTCTCAGTGCTAAGATAGATAGATAGATAGATAGATAGATAGATAGATAGATAGATAGA
>NW_021624170.1:0-10169 GCF_004785775.1 Grammomys surdaster
TCTCTCTCTCTCTCTCTCTCTCTCTCTCTCTCTCTCTCTCTCTCTCTGTCTCTCTCTCTCTGTGTCTCTCTCTCTGTGTCTCTCTCTCTGTGTCTCTCTCTCTCTCTCTTTCTCTCTCTCTCTCTGAGATTACCAAGAATGCAAAATAACAAAGCACACATTCATAAAGTTCAAAAGAAAAAAGATTGGTCACAAAAAACACTAAAACCCAATCAAGGCTCTTTGTGACAAATCCCAGTTATTTAGGAGGACAAACATGTCTACAAACAAGGAAATTTTTTTTTAAAAAGATTCAGTCTTATTTTAACTTTTTATTATTGTTTCTGTCAGTGTGGAAGTGGGGTGCATATAGAGGACAGAGAATAGCTTTCAGGGGTTGGTTCTCTGCTTCCACCAGGGGATCCAGGAATCAGACTTGTGTAACAGGTCCTTTTACCAAACCCACCAAAATTGATTTATTATTATTCAATATTGTCAATAAAAGGGTTTTTTTATAATGCTCTTTACTGTTTCACATTTTTAAATCACAATTTATTTAGGTAGCTAAATTTCCTGTTTTTTGTTGTTTAATATGGAAAGTCTATTTGCTCAGAATTCTTTTATATATTTTACTGTATGAGTGGTTTTCTTCCATATATGTAGGTGTACTGTGTGCATGCTTGGTGCTGTGGAGGTCAGAAGGTCTCCTAGAACTGGAGTTAGAGATGGTTGCGAATCACTGTGCAAGTTCTGGGATTCGAACCTGGGCCCCTGCAAGAGCAACAAGCGCCAATAACTGTTGAGCCATTACTCCTGCCCACAGTTTGGGGTTTTACTGTCTTATACTTCAGGATAAAGTTGAGTCTTAAGTTTGAGTCAAATTATAAGGACAATAAAGTCTGGTGACGTGACGTGACTTTTAAGTGGCACTGCTATTGTTGTCTCTACAAACATACTTTCATAAACCAACAACAAAGTATTTAGAGAGCTTGTCAGAGTTGGGAGGACAGCTGTGAGTAAAAACACCTACTTCACACCAATGGAGACCTGACTTCAAATGCCCAGCATCTATGTAAAAAGCTAGGCATGGCCACGCAAGTCTCTCAACACCACACTGGAAGGAGCGGGCAGGTTTGCTGACTGCCAGCCTAGCACCCTGTTCAGTGAGAGATCTTGTCTCAAGGAAATAAGACCAAGAGGCATAAGCAGAGCACACCTACACACATGCACACACCACACACACACCCTATTGGTGTTAAGAGCAATATGTAAGGAAGTGAATATAACATTTCATCTTTTATTTTTCAAGTAACAGGTTACACTATTATATGTGGTTTATGTGTATAAATAACACTTTAAATTATTTAATATTTGACTTCAATAACTGAAAAATAAAGAGGGTGTTAACATTTAAAAAAAAAAAGCAGACTAATTACCAGTACACAGGAAGGCCTGGTCTCATAAATGAGGAACAATTAGCCTACACAAGCACTGCTGTGGACCTGCCTAACAAGTCATAAAAACAAGACTTAAAAAAACTCAAATTGCTTTTCTAGGCCAATTAAGTATATATCCCAGAATAAGCTGGGTGTGGTGACTCATGCCTGTAGCATCAAGATGAGTTCTTGACCAGACTGGGATACAAAATAATTGCCAGATCTGCTTGGGCTAGAGCAGATGAGACTCTGCCTCAATACCAAACAGTTTTTAAAGTGTGTATAGCAGAATAAGACTCAAAAAGATGTCATAAGAGTATAAAAATATTCAGCATCTAGGTGAAATAAATAATGTCCGGCATCCACTCAAAAATGGGTAGCATGCCAAAGAGACAGGAAAGCGCAGTCACTAACCAGACAGAGTAAAGAGAAGTCCAAAGCTGATACAGACGTTATGTTAGCAGAGAATGACGTTAATAGAATTATTACAACTGCATCCTGTATCTTCAGATGGTTAAATAGAGGAGTTGGAGAGGTGGCTCAGCAGTTAAAAGTGTTTATTGTTCTCCCAGAGGACCCAGGTTCCGTTTCCAGGTTATGAGCATGCGGAAGCTCCTAACCATTTGTAACTCGTGTTCCAGGGAATCCAAGACCTTCCTCTGGTCTCCAGGGACACTATGCACACAGTACACAACATTCACACATATAAAATAAATTTAAGTAAATATTAAATAGAAACTTTTGAACGGAAGGTGATTGGAGCGGGGAGGAGGAAGAGGAAAGAAGAAAAATCCAGAGGGAATCTCTGGGTGGGATTAACAGCAGATTATTTATTTCACAAGAAAAGTTTAACGGAAGCTGGACCTGCTAGCTCACGCCTGTAATCTCAACTACTCAGGAGGCAGAAGCAGGAAGATGAAAAGCTCTAAGACTGACCTAGTGGTTCATGCCTGTAATCTCAGAATTTGGGAGATAGAAGCAGAAGGAGCAGTCACTTAAGGTCAACCTCCAATACACAGTGAGTTCAAGACCAACATAGGTTACATAAGACCCCATAGACACACACCTTAAAAATGGATGGAGACAATGGTCTGGGGATATAGCTCAGTGGTAGAGGATTGCCTAGCACGCATGGAGCCCTAGATTGGTTCTCCAGCACGAGTAATGAATATGAATTTGAGGCACGTGGGAGACTGAACGAGAATGGCCACCTTAGGCCCACATTTTTCTACACTTGGTCCCCAGCTGATGGAACTCGTCCCCCAGCTAGTTTAGGAGGCACAGTGGCTGCAGTGTTGTTGGAGGTGTTTCACTGGGGACAGGCTCTGAGGTTTCAACAGACTCGTTCAATTCCCAGTGTTCTCTCTCCGCTTTGTGGTTGTGGGTCAAGATGTGAGCCCCTAGTATTTCCTTTGTCCTAGATCATGAGCGCTAACCCTCTGAAACTGCCAGCCAACTTACGCGCTTTCTTTCTTATGTTGCTGTGGACATGGTGTTTAATTTACAGCAATATCAAAAGAACCCAGAAAAGGCATAACTAAAAGACAGTACCCCAAAAGTAATCATAAAGAGAAAAAAGTTGAGAAAAGAGTGAACTGTGGGCTAAGTTCAAGTGACCCAAAGGAGTAACTGGGGTACCAAAGGAGTAACTGGGATACCAAAGGAGTAACTGGGATAGCAAAGGAGTAACTGGGATAGCAAAGGGGTAACTAAGGTACCAAAGGAGTAACTGGGGTGGCCAAAGGAGTAACTAGGGTATCCAAAGGAGTAACTGGTATACATAAAGGAATAACTGGGTACCAAAGGAGTAACTGGGGTACCAAAGGAGTAACTGGGGTACCAAAGGAATAACAAATACCAAAGGAGTAACTGGGATACCAAAGGGGTAACTGGGTGCCAAAGGAGTAATTGGGGTGCTCAAAGGAGTAACTAGGGTACAAAAGGAGTAACTGGTGTAGCAAAGAAGTAACTGGGGTACCCAAAGGAAGACCAAAGAAATTACTTGAAAAAATAATGGCCAGAATTTTTCCAAACTTGATGAAAACTAAACCCACAGATCTAAAAAATTAAATGAACTTCAATGAGACACGAGGAAAAGGCATATTATTAACTCACAGCAAGTGGGAAAAAGAAAAATCTTTAAAAGCAGCCTGCAAATAAAAGATAAGATCCAAGGACCAAAGATAAGGGTGGCAGCTTTCCCTTTTGAAACACAATACAAGCAAGAAAATAGTGGGGGTATTCTCAGTAACTGAAGGAAAAACATTGCTGGGCCAGCAAGAGGGCTCAGTTGGTAAAGATGATTTCTGCCAAGCCTGACAACCTAAATTCAATCCCCAGGAACCCACCTGGTGGAAGGACAGAACCACCTCTGCAATGATGTCCTATGAGTGGTGAGTGCACTCACTTGGAAGGCTGAGGCAGGAAGATTGGAACTGGAGTTCCAGACCCAATCTGGACTAAGCAAGAACATTCTGTCTCAAGAAAGATGGGCAAAAGTGTTTTCCACGAAAACCTGAAACCTGTTGTTCCCTGGAAACCTATGGCATGCATGCACACACACCCTCACAGACACACACAAACACATCATCGTCATAGCATCATCTTTTTTCTTTTCTTTTTTTTTTTTTTTTTTTTTTGACAGGATCTCATTCTGTATCCCAGATTTGGCCTGGGATTTGTGGTAAAACTTAGGCTGGCCTCAAAGTTTCAATCCTCCTGCCTTAGCCTCCCAAGTGCTAGGATTATAAGCATGCCACCATACCAAGCTCAGAAACAAACTTTACATGTAAAACTACACATAGTAGAAGAAAGGAAATGAAAAAGTGAGCCCCTCCCCCAGCCCACCTCCATCACCTAGGGACACTGCCTTGGTGCAGACCTGGGTCCCACAGTTCCTTGCTGTTGCCCCATCAGCCTGTCCTTCTCTCTAGCCTGTCTCCATTCTTTTGTGACTCCAGTAGAGAGCAGAACTGCACTATTAGGAATCCCAACAGCTGCCATATTTCCCAAGGATCCAGAGTGGGCAACAGCAACCAAAAAGAATGGAACGCCCACTTAAAGAAACAAAGCCAGAGATATCTACACCAAGACACACTTGAGAACCATTACTCCAAATCTTATATCCCAGTATAAAAATGCAGACATGAACACCCAAGACATTGTTTTGCCTCCTCCAGTTGAAATAGGAACTGAAAAACAATTTAGCTGCAGCACAAGACAAGGACTTCAAAATATCAATTATGTGGGCTGGAGAGATGGCTCAGCATTTAAAAGTGTTGGCTGTTCTTCCTAGGGGTCCTGAGTTCAATTCCCAGCAACCACATGGTGGCTCACAACCACCTATAATGAAATCTGATGCCCTCTTCTGGCACACAGGTGTATATGCAGGTAGAGCACTCGTATACATAAAATAAACAAATCTTTAAAAAATATATTTCAGTTATGAATATGTTCAAGAACTGTAAAGAGGATATGAATAAATGCCTTAATTGTAAAACACAAATAAAGGAATGAGATATTGAAAACAATTCAAGACATGAAAGTAAAATTTAATGAAGAAATGGAATCACTAAAGAAAACCCAAACTGAAATGAAACTAGAAATGGTTTGTCAAATGAAAAAAATCTCAGAAGTAAGCCCAACCAACAGATTAAAAGACGTGGAAGAAAGAATCTCAGGTATTGAAGATGCAGTAAAAGAAGTAAATACTCCAGTAAAAGAAAATGTTAAATCTAAACAAACTCCCAGGAAATCTTGGACACTATGAAAAGAGCAAATCTATGAATAATGGAGATAAAGGAAGGAGAAGAAACTCAGGTCAAAAACATTGAAAATATTTTAAACAAAAACATAGAAGAAAATTCCCCCAATCTAAATAAGAAGATACCTATGATGGTACAAGAAGCATACAGAACACAAAATAGACATGACCAGAAGAGAAATTCTACATGACACAGAATAATCAAAACACTAAATGTACAGAACAAAGAAAAGCTATTAAAAGCTTTGGGGGGGGGACAAAAAAACTAAATAGTCACATTTAAAGGCAAGGCCATTGGAATAACACCTGATTTTTGCAATGGAGACTCTGAAAGAAGTCTTTCAGGTGTTCTACAAGCTCTGAGAGACCGTAGATGCCAGCCCAGAAGACTACTATACCCATCAAAACTATCCACCATAATCAATAAAGAAAGTCATTTCACATAAAGACAAATTTTAACAATTTCTGCCCACCAATCTAGCACTACAGAAGCCACTAGAAAGAAAACCTAAGTCTGAAGAGAAGGGTAACTACACACAAAAAGATACAAGGAATAGATAATCCCAGAACACTTAGCAAAAGGGGAGAGCCCACACATAATAAAATAACAGGAATTGATAAATGCTATTCATTAATAACTCAATATTAAGCCAGGCAGTGGTGGCACACGCCTTTAATCCCAGCACTTGGGAGGCAGAGACAGGCAGATTTCTGAGTTCGAGGCCAGCCTGGTCTACAGAGTGAGTTCCAGGACAGCCTGGGCTATACAGAAAAACCCTGTCTCGAAAAAACAAAAAATTAATTAATTAATTAATTAATTACTCAACATTAATGGTCTCAATCAAGAAAAAGACACAGACTAAAAGACAATACTTGATTACAAAATTACAGACATCTATAGAACATTCCACCCAAACACTACAGAATATACTTTCTTCTGAGCAGCTCATGGAATTTTCTCCAAAATTGAACACATTCTAGAACACAAAGTGTCGGCTCCTTGCCGGCAGGTCCAGGCAAGAGAGAGGTCCTGGTCCAGCCGGGTCTCTCTCTGTGGCTGAGTGGGATGGTGAGTGTCAGCATCCCAAAAGAAGCACACCAGGCCGTGAGTCTTGTCAAAGCAAGAATTCAACCTTAATGTATCAGCCTCTCACTTATATGAACTTGGAGCATAGGGAGGAGGAGTTTTGGTGGGATGAGGTGATGTACTGGGTGGGGAAGGGTGATGGAGGGTATGGGGTGATTGACAGGGCCAATGGCAAAGGTCTACATCAGCAACAGTGGGGAGAGGCAGGGCCAAACAGGTCTTGTTGAGTCACCCCAGTACAGAAGTGACTGAGACAGGTCTCAAAACTCGAGACAGGCTCTGGGTTGTCCTCAAGGTCCAAACCAGGGCCAAAATGGGGCCCAACAACAAAGCAAGTCTCAACAGACATAAGAAAATTAAAATAAGACCCTACATCCTAGCTTGGCAGTAGTTGTGCATGCCTTTAAAAGAAAATTATAGACCACTATCCATTAAGAACATATATGCAAAAACACTCAATAAAGTATTTGTAAATAGAATTCAAGAACACATCAAAAACATCTACCATGATCAAATTGGTTTCATCCCAGAGATGCAGGGGTGGTTCAACGTGTGGAAATCAATCAACATAATCTACCGCATTAAAACAATGAAAGACATGAGATACAGAAAAGTCCTTTGACAAAATCCGCCATCCCTTCATGATAAAAGTCCTTGGAGATACCAAAGAGACATACCTCAACATAATAAAAGCAATCTACAGCAAGCCCACAGCAAACATCATTCTAAATGGAGAGAAACTCAAAGTATATCCACTAAAATCAGGAACAAGATTGTCCACTCTTTCCATGCCTACTCAATATAGTACTTGAAGTCTTAGAGCAATAAGACAAATGAAGGAGAGCAAGGAGACACAAATAGGAAAGGAAGAAGTCAAAGTATCTTCATTTGCAGATGATGTGATTCTATACAGAGAAGGGCCTAAAAACTCAACCAGTGTCTCAGATAGGGTTTTACTACTGTGAACAGACACCATGACCAAGGCAAGTCTTACAAGGACAACATTTAATTGGGGCTGGCTTACAGGTTCAGTGGTTCAGTCCATTGTGATCAAAACAGGAACATGGCAGCATCCAGGCAGGCATGGTGCAGGAGGAGCTGAGAGTTCTACATCATCATCTGAAGGTTGCTAGCAGAATACTGACTTCCAGGCAGCTAGGGTGAGGGTCTTAAAGGCATGTGCCACCGCTGCCCAGCTTGCTGTGGACTTTCTTATAGAACCTAGGATCATCAGGAGTGGATAGCACCACCCGCAGTGGGCTGAGCCTTCCCCCATCAGTCACTAATTAAGACAATGTACCATAGGCTTCTGTACAGGCAAATCTGGTGAGCATATTTTTATCAACCGATTCCCTCTTCCCAAATGACTCTAGCTTGTATCAACTTGACATAAAAGCTAGCCATTAATAATAATCTAGCCTTGAATGTTAAGCATCGGGTGACTAGATAATATTGGTTAAGAACATTTCAGAAGCCGGGCAGTGGTGGCGCACACCTTTAATCCCAGGCGGATTTCTGAGTTCAAGGCCAGCCAGGTCTACAGAGTGAGTTCCAGGACAGCCAGGGCTACACAGAGAAACCCTGTCTCAAAAAAAAAAACAAAAAAACAAACAAAATAACATTTCAGAAGAAGGGCAATCACCAGGATATGATAAGGTTCCTTCAAGGGTCTGTGGAAGTCTTAAATATTTATGCTCCCAATAATAAATCTTCAACACATGCAAAGCAAAAAAAAAAAAAAAAAGGACATCAGTAAGAGAGAGAAATCCACAACTATAGTCCGAGACTTCAGTATTCTTTCTCACCAAATAAAACAAATAGGCAGAAAAATCAGCATGCACAGCGTAGACTTAACGCTGTCAACCACTCTGACTTTTATTACCGCTTACCGCTTACCCAACCTCAGTGGAATGTACGTTCTTTATAAGCACACACATTTACCAGTGCCAACCATAAGATGAGGTGTAAAACCAGTCAATAAATTCAAACTGTACCGGAGCTGCACTGCATTCCCAGACAATAATGAAATCAAATTAAAAAACCATAGGCCCATCAAGATGACTCAGAGGGTAAAGACTCTTGTTGTGCCGGCCTGGCATTCCGTGTTCAATTCCTGGAGCCCATGTAGATGTAGAAGGAGAAACCTAAGTCCTTAAAGTTGTCCTCTGACCTCACGGGTGTGGTGGAACAAGTTCCCACCCACCCTTTCACGCCGTACTCTTAATTATTAATGCCTTCAGTTAGCGACTGTAAAGGAGAGGACCCCAAATCCTGTGTGGTACTACTAAGACTGTGAAATTATATATCAAGACCTTGAAAATCAGTGCGAGACTTTCTTAAAGTGTTACAGATGCCCGACCATGTGGCCTAGACCATGTGACCTAGCCATTCTACTCCATTATGGTTGGGATAGGAACTGTGTAGCCCCTAAAGGCTGACTGATGTGCTGGTGGCTTGATTCATAAGCTGGTGGTGCCCTACGGAGGTGACTGGATCATCAGTGGGTTTACCTATCAATGAGTTTAGAGCTGGAGGAAGTTCACCCCAAAGTCTGTATCTATCTATCTATCTATCTATCTATCTATCTATCTATCTATCTATCTCTGTGTATGTGTGTGTATGTGTCTGTCTCTGTGTCTGTGTCTCTGTGTGTGTGTCTATCTCTGTGTCTCTCTGTGTGGGTCTGTCTCTGTGTCTCTGCGTCTCTGTGTCTCTGTGTCTCCTCTCTGTCTCTCTCTGTCTCTGTCTCTGTCTCTGTCTCTCTCTCTGTCCCCTAGCAGCCACAAGGTAAATGGCTTTGCTTGAACATGGTTACCCTTCTCTCAGGCCCAAGAATATAGGGTCAAGGGTCAAGGGTCAAGGGTCAAGGGATCAAGGAATCATGAACCAAAGTAAATTCTTCCTCTCCTCAGTTGTTTCTGTTAGGTCTTTCCTCGCAGCAATGAAAGGCTAATTAATTTACAGACTCAGGTGCTTAGTCAAGAGAAACGAAATGTTCGTGCCACCACTAGTGCGTGGATTTCCACAGCAGCTTCATCTGACATAGCCAGAACCTAGAAACAACTGAATGTCCGTCAACAGACTCACGGATAAGATGCGCTACACCCGTGAAATACGATTCACAAGGCAGGTCTGGATACATGCAATAATATACATGTCTCAACCTGTGGGGGAGGGGACAGCGCAGAGCAGGCTTCTGAGAGCTTGTGGTAGAAGGAAGGAGGAGACGCAGCCGGCTTGGAGATGACAAACTCCTTTACTACCATGGTGTTCACAATCGTGTAATTATGACAAACTCCGCTGCACACTTTAAACTTGTCACAGTGTGTTTGCTTTATTATGTTGCAATTTTACGGCTGCTCACTATATAGCCAAGGCTGGCTCACAAGCATGTGCCACCACACCCAGTTTGTAACAGCTTGGTTATTTTGTTTGTTTGTTTAAATAAATTACTGTTTAAAACAAAACAAAATACGCCATTGGGAAGAAAGTAGTGAAGGTTTCTGTTTGTGCAGATGACAGCAGTGGTGGCGATCCAAGACAATCTCCCAGGACAAGTGAGGGCTTCTCTTTTCACCCAGAGAAAACTTTGGTGCATCAGGAACCGGCTGCCCATGGTTCTGGGTTCTCAGAGAGATTGTGCTAGAAACAGTGACACAGGCCTGTCATCCCAGCACTCATAAGACAGAAGCAGGGTGACTGACTGGAAGTTCAAGCCCAGTGTAGGCTACATCACAAGACTGGCTAAGTAAGTAAGGAGAGAGAGAGAGTTTGGAGGATCTAGGATACAGGATACAGTATAGTGAAAAAGCACTTGATTAGTATGGTTCAGGCCCGGAGTCCAATTCTCAGTGCTAAGATAGATAGATAGATAGATAGATAGATAGATAGATAGATAGATAGA
>NW_021624171.1:0-5518 GCF_004785775.1 Grammomys surdaster
TTCATTGTTTCAGTGGCGGCAAGAGGAAGAGGACGTGGAATGGGGCGAGGAAACATCTTCCAGAAGCGAAGATAATATTCTCCATTGAAGAGAACTTTGTCCTTTCTTCTCTTAGGTTCTCGCGGGCATTGGGGGGGGGGGGGTTACATGTGCATATGTCCTAGGTTTTCTTTTGATATTTCTCTTTGTATCAGAGAAACTGTTAAGCTAAATAAAATTTGGTTGTTTTGTTTTTAAAGAATAAGAACTGTGTGTTCGTTTTGTAGTTTGCTTTGGCAGCAGGTTAGCATCTGACACCTTTGGACATGTGCTGGGGAAGTGCCAGTACTTTTCAAATAGCAGTTAGTGATAAAGAGTTCAAGTGCTCTTCGGGCCAGTTTCTAGTTGAGTGAAGAAAAGCCTAACTCGGAGCCCAACCCTGTGTTACCTTTGACACGTGCACTCAGTATGGTACTTTCCCGGTTCACCTTTGTGGGACAGCTCGGCTCTGACAGCACCAGGCAACGTGAACTGTGAGGATGACTCATGCTCTGATCAGTAATATAGTGACCCTAGTGTCTCAACATTTGACAGCTCCTGAGGGACCCCTATCTAGCTACTCTGCTGGCTCCACACAGTGTCGTGAGCATCTGTCTCCACATTGTTAGCACACTGGGTTTGTTTGTTTAAGGTTTATTTTATTATGTTTACAGTATTCTGCCTGAATATATGCCTGCACACCAGAAGAGGGCACCAGATCCCATTACAGATGGCTGTGAGCCACCACGTGGTTGCTGGGAATTGAACTCAGGATTTCTGGAAGAGCAGACAGGGCTCTTAACCTCTGAGCCATCTCTCCAGCCCCAGCATACTAATTATTATCAAAGGGAGGACAAGCTGTGCAAAGTGAATGTTTGACATAAACAAATTGGGAAAACAGCCTGAATCACTCATCTCTTGGGAAGAAAGTGTTTGTTCTGGGATGCGCTGTAGCAGAACAAGGAGAGGGGTCAGTTGGCATGTGCTCTTAACCTCGGAGCCGTCTCTCCAGCCCTCTTGGTTTTTTCTTGCACTTTGAGTACTCCGATGATTGCTTGGCCTAATAGAGTCCCTGGGTTTTGTGTATGGCTTTGGTTGTGCTTTACTACAGCTGTAACCAGCCACTTCACAAAGCTTTCCTTTTTATCCAGTCCGATGTCCTAATAGGTTGATCTATTTGTTGCCTCCTCCAAGTTGACATGTGTTGACTCAGGGTCGGGTACAAGCATAAGCCTGCAGCATGACCCATCCACCCAGTAAGCCATGATGAGCAGTCACCAGCTGTTTATGTGGTGAAGTGTTAACATCCTTACCCTCCAGCAGCAATGCCTTCTACCCGCAGCCACGGGTGGGGGTTGCCGGGCCGTGGCAGTTGACACAGATTTTCTTTACATAGACTGACTTGCTGTGTAAACCAAGTAGCCTCAGACTCAGAGACGCAACGTGCATGGGCTCCCTGAGTGCCGTGATTAAAGGTGTATGACGCTATGCCCAGCCAGAAGCCAAAGCTTGAATTCACCCCAGCCTCTGCCTCTGTAGAACACCATGCAGGAGGGACAGAGTGGGTCTTCATTTCTAGTAGGATCCCTAGTGTGTGCTGGAAACCATTTCTTTCAGACTGGGCATGGTGGTATACCACAACCCCAGCACTCAGGTAGAGGCAAGTGGATCACTGCGCTCAGGACTTCTATTTAATGAATTCCAGGCCAGCCTGGGTTAGACACTTTTCCTCATATATGGTTTTTTTTTTTTAAGTTACACATACTATGGGATTTTTTTAGTCACTTATAGTTGAGGATGCCAACCCGCACACATGGCACACATGTGAAAGTCAGAAGACAGCTTGTGGGAATGGGCTCTCTCATCTTGTTAGGAATCAAACAGGTTGTCAGGGTTGACAGCAATTCTGTCCCCTCCTTTCCCCCAGCCCCCAGCTTCCAGCTCATTACTCCTTTCAAATGTGTCTGTGCTTAGCCTTTGCTGTCCCTTCTTGTGACGTGTCTTCCTGATTGTAATTCTGCCGTTGCCATCCGCATTCTTTGTTAGATCATGACTGGTTAAATAGCCATGGAGTAGATTGCTTACCTAAGAGTAAGTCCATGTGTGCTGGCACCTGCCTGTATCTTGTCTTTTATCTTGGCTTTAGTTCCAGTGTATCCCTAGTTCAGAGACCTTGAACCATCTGCTATCGGCTCTTTATCTGTTCAGTCTGAACTGGTTTACCCTGCTGGTGTCATCCCAAGTTCTTGCCGTTTTTTTAAATTAATAAATAGTGCATGAAAAGTGATTTTTTCCCCCCTGAAACTGCCTGTCTGAATTCTAAGTTAGAACCAGTTCTCCATCTTATTGAGTGATTCTGTTCCTAGGGAGACAGGAACAAACTCATCCCAGACAGTGAAACAATGACAGACCCAAGTACAGATATTACCAGAATCCAACTTGGTGAACCAATACATTTTATTAGGGTTATTTATAAGAATATGGGTGGAGGGTTACTAACAGGAGCAGAAAATGACAAGCGAACCGCCACAACTTTGCCCAGCATGGCTTCTGACATAATACCTTAAAACCTGGAGTGTACAGCATGACCTGCAGGGACCATAACAGATGAGAGTATGTCCTTTCCAGGCAGCTCAACCTGGACTGGTCTGGGTCTCTTCTAGGCAACTAAGCTTGTCTAAGTGTGTCACCAGTTCTTAACTGCTTCTATATGTTTAGGGAGGTAGAAGCATGATGAATCTGATCAGTTTCAGGGACTTTCTTAAGCCTTTTGAGTTGTTCAGTTCCTGAACCTAAGGAGCTTCCTCAAAATGTGTCTTGAGCTTCTGTGCAAATAGAATATTTATTCTCCAAGGACTTTACTATACAACACTTCAGACTTTGACGGCATTGGTACTGTATAATTTTATAGGTGTTGTGAAATGTCACCATAAAGCATACTTGAGACATAGTCCTTACCATGTGTTGTGCAAGTCCTTGGTGAACTCTTCAGCCTGGATCTTGCCCTTTTCTGGGAAACTTTTCTTGCCTTATTTGTTAATAATTTCTTTCCATGGCATACCTGTGGCAGCCTAGGAACAACTTGTGGGTTCTGAGGGTCAGACTGAGGTCATCAAGGGTGGAAGCAAGTACCTTTGCCCACTGAATCATCTAGCCAGCCCAGTTTTCAGTCTTTAGGAAAAGGTGATTTTTCTTTTTTTTTTTTTTTTCGAGACAGGGTTTCTCTGTGTGTAGCCCTGGCTGTCCTGGAACTCACTCTGTAGACCAGGCTAGCCTCGAACTCTCGAACTCAGAGATCCTCCTGCCTCTGCCTCCCAAGTGCTGGGATTAAAGGCGTGCGCCACCACCGCCCGGCAAAGGTGATTTTTCTAAATGTCCTGAAGTTTTGAGGATAATGTTCCTTGATGGTAGGACCTTCTCTTTGGCAACATTGATGTGTTCAATGCTTTTATCCCCTTACGTGAGTTTTTCTTCCTTATTTGTTTTGGCATTCCTTGTTACAGATTCTTAGCTTGCCTGACAATCATTAAGAAACAGATTACTAGTGATTGCTAATGTGTGTGTGTTCTAGTTGAACTTGGAGTGCTAGGAATTGAATCCAGGGCCTTATACATGCTAAAGAAGTACTCAGCCATTGAGTAGAGCTCAGCCCAATGTCTCTAGGCTTTTCTTAGGATAGACAAATTCTCTGGGGATGTTTTTGGTTATTGGTTTATTTGGTTTTGGGTTTGGTTTGGTTTGTGTTGCGTTAGATATTTAAATGAAGGCCGTTGGACAGGCCGACTATCTATGTGGCAGTGACTCTGCTTAGCTCAGGCCACCATGCGCCTCAGCCTGAAACCAAGCGCCCCGCAGCTAGAAATGGCCAGCCAGAAACACCGGCCCTGCCACCTACAAGACACTAGCATGGGAGATGGCTCTGCCAATCTACCACGCTGTCTTCACAATGCTTGGCTGAACCCAGACCATCCCGCCATTCACATGGGCCCGGTAGGAATGAGACTCTAATGCTTAAATTATCCAAAGGCTTTATATGTTTGGTAATGCTCAATAACAAGATGCCCATACAATCAGAGGTGTAACTCAATACCCAACCTAGACATACCAACTACCTTTGACTGCTAGAGACAGGCACATGTCCACTTCCATGTTACAGGTTTGGTTTAGTTTAGTTTGGTTTTGGTTTTTCAAGACAGGGTTTTGTGTGTGTGTGTGTGTGTGTGTGTGTGTGTGTGTGTGTGTGTAGTTCTGCCTGTCCTAGAACTCACTCTGTAGATCAAGCTAGCCTAGAACTCACAGAGTTCTGCCTCTGCCTCCTGAGTGTTGGGATTACAGGCACCATCACCGATTGGCTAAAAATAAGTAATTTTTTTTTTTAAAGAGTGAAAGCTGACACCATAGAACAGTAACTAGTCCCCCACAAAAGGCAATATGTTACATTGATTCTGACCTCAACTACTGTTTTCCTATATACAGCAATGTTTAGACTCTACCTATGGTACCAACTATCCCAGCATGAAAAGTAAATTTGGCATAGGATTTTGTTTTCTGCTATTGGCCAAAGCAAAAGAAAGTAATTAGATTTACAAATGTCCCTGAAAAAGAGAGAAAGCAGACAATACATGAAATTAGTTTTCAAAATCCCAGGCCTCAGTTATTGAGGGAAACGAATTCCTAGTATATAGGGGAGTTGAGTTACCCATTGTCCAGCTTACACTTTACAAAGAGATTCCACCCTGTGGACCAGAAAGCAAGGACTGAGCCTTCCTGGAGCCTGCCTTTGTGAATAATCAAAGCTAAGAAAATAGAAGCCTGGAGAACCCAGGCTATCTGTAGGGTGGTCTTGAGTATTGAGCAGAAGATGTATCTGCATATGATTGAGAAAACAGGCTACAGTAAGCAGGAAAGTCTGCTATGTATAGCTCTCGGATACTGTCTGATGACATTCTTAGCTGTGGGGTTGTTGAAGGCTGGTGGTCTAGCAACGCATTCTGGGAAGTTTTACCTGATAATCTCAGGCTTATTAGGCCAGGCACAGAGGCGGGTGATAGGTGGCTATCAAACAAACCGAAGATATATGGAGATGATTTGGCTCTGGCTCTGACAAATTCCAAATCTCCACAGTAAATCAGTCTTGAATCATTGATACAGGTATGGGATTTTTCTGAAAAGCTCAGTTCACCTGGAGAAGCACCAAAGTTGAGTCAGGAAGCAAAAGAGACAAGGGGAGACTGGCTTGGGGCCTTGACGGTGGTTTCTGTGTAAGACAAGTTAAATTTTAGTGGGCTCTGAGTAACAGGAGTGGTCTTCAATTATCAAGTTTGGTTGGCCCTGGGCTTTGTGTAGAATTTAGATAAATAGGGGATGGATCTAGGATTGATTGGTTTGCATGTGAAAAAAACCACTGTCAGGCCTGTTGTTTGCAATCATTAGGAGGAAGCAGAGAGCATCGGCTCTCTCTCTCTCTCTCTCTCTCTCTCTCTCTCTCTCTCTCTCTCTC
>NW_021624172.1:0-5519 GCF_004785775.1 Grammomys surdaster
TTCATTGTTTCAGTGGCGGCAAGAGGAAGAGGACGTGGAATGGGGCGTGGAAACATCTTCCAGAAGCGAAGATAATATTCTCCATTGAAGAGAACTTTGTCCTTTCTTCTCTTAGGTTATTGGAGGGTTTTTGGGGGGGGGGGGTTACATGTGCATATGTCCTAGGTTTTCTTTTGATATTTCTCTTTGTATCAGAGAAACTGTTAAGCTAAATAAAATTTGGTTGTTTTGTTTTTAAAGAATAAGAACTGTGTGTTCGTTTTGTAGTTTGCTTTGGCAGCAGGTTAGCATCTGACACCTTTGGACATGTGCTGGGGAAGTGCCAGTACTTTTCAAATAGCAGTTAGTGATAAAGAGTTCAAGTGCTCTTCGGGCCAGTTTCTAGTTGAGTGAAGAAAAGCCTAACTCGGAGCCCAACCCTGTGTTACCTTTGACACGTGCACTCAGTATGGTACTTTCCCGGTTCACCTTTGTGGGACAGCTCGGCTCTGACAGCACCAGGCAACGTGAACTGTGAGGATGACTCATGCTCTGATCAGTAATATAGTGACCCTAGTGTCTCAACATTTGACAGCTCCTGAGGGACCCCTATCTAGCTACTCTGCTGGCTCCACACAGTGTCGTGAGCATCTGTCTCCACATTGTTAGCACACTGGGTTTGTTTGTTTAAGGTTTGTTTTATTATGTTTACAGTATTCTGCCTGAATATATGCCTGCACACCAGAAGAGGGCACCAGATCCCATTACAGATGGCTGTGAGCCACCACGTGGTTGCTGGGAATTGAACTCAGGATTTCTGGAAGAGCAGACAGGGCTCTTAACCTCTGAGCCATCTCTCCAGCCCCAGCATACTAATTATTATCAAAGGGAGGACAAGCTGTGCAAAGTGAATGTTTGACATAAACAAATTGGGAAAACAGCCTGAATCACTCATCTCTTGGGAAGAAAGTGTTTGTTCTGGGATGCGCTGTAGCAGAACAAGGAGAGGGGTCAGTTGGCATGTGCTCTTAACCTCGGAGCCGTCTCTCCAGCCCTCTTGGTTTTTTCTTGCACTTTGAGTACTCCGATGATTGCTTGGCCTAATAGAGTCCCTGGGTTTTGTGTATGGCTTTGGTTGTGCTTTACTACAGCTGTAACCAGCCACTTCACAAAGCTTTCCTTTTTATCCAGTCCGATGTCCTAATAGGTTGATCTATTTGTTGCCTCCTCCAAGTTGACATGTGTTGACTCAGGGTCGGGTACAAGCATAAGCCTGCAGCATGACCCATCCACCCAGTAAGCCATGATGAGCAGTCACCAGCTGTTTATGTGGTGAAGTGTTAACATCCTTACCCTCCAGCAGCAATGCCTTCTACCCGCAGCCACGGGTGGGGGTTGCCGGGCCGTGGCAGTTGACACAGATTTTCTTTACATAGACTGACTTGCTGTGTAAACCAAGTAGCCTCAGACTCAGAGACGCAACGTGCATGGGCTCCCTGAGTGCCGTGATTAAAGGTGTATGACGCTATGCCCAGCCAGAAGCCAAAGCTTGAATTCACCCCAGCCTCTGCCTCTGTAGAACACCATGCAGGAGGGACAGAGTGGGTCTTCATTTCTAGTAGGATCCCTAGTGTGTGCTGGAAACCATTTCTTTCAGACTGGGCATGGTGGTATACCACAACCCCAGCACTCAGGTAGAGGCAAGTGGATCACTGCGCTCAGGACTTCTATTTAATGAATTCCAGGCCAGCCTGGGTTAGACACTTTTCCTCATATATGGTTTTTTTTTTTTAAGTTACACATACTATGGGATTTTTTTAGTCACTTATAGTTGAGGATGCCAACCCGCACACATGGCACACATGTGAAAGTCAGAAGACAGCTTGTGGGAATGGGCTCTCTCATCTTGTTAGGAATCAAACAGGTTGTCAGGGTTGACAGCAATTCTGTCCCCTCCTTTCCCCCAGCCCCCAGCTTCCAGCTCATTACTCCTTTCAAATGTGTCTGTGCTTAGCCTTTGCTGTCCCTTCTTGTGACGTGTCTTCCTGATTGTAATTCTGCCGTTGCCATCCGCATTCTTTGTTAGATCATGACTGGTTAAATAGCCATGGAGTAGATTGCTTACCTAAGAGTAAGTCCATGTGTGCTGGCACCTGCCTGTATCTTGTCTTTTATCTTGGCTTTAGTTCCAGTGTATCCCTAGTTCAGAGACCTTGAACCATCTGCTATCGGCTCTTTATCTGTTCAGTCTGAACTGGTTTACCCTGCTGGTGTCATCCCAAGTTCTTGCCGTTTTTTTAAATTAATAAATAGTGCATGAAAAGTGATTTTTTCCCCCCTGAAACTGCCTGTCTGAATTCTAAGTTAGAACCAGTTCTCCATCTTATTGAGTGATTCTGTTCCTAGGGAGACAGGAACAAACTCATCCCAGACAGTGAAACAATGACAGACCCAAGTACAGATATTACCAGAATCCAACTTGGTGAACCAATACATTTTATTAGGGTTATTTATAAGAATATGGGTGGAGGGTTACTAACAGGAGCAGAAAATGACAAGCGAACCGCCACAACTTTGCCCAGCATGGCTTCTGACATAATACCTTAAAACCTGGAGTGTACAGCATGACCTGCAGGGACCATAACAGATGAGAGTATGTCCTTTCCAGGCAGCTCAACCTGGACTGGTCTGGGTCTCTTCTAGGCAACTAAGCTTGTCTAAGTGTGTCACCAGTTCTTAACTGCTTCTATATGTTTAGGGAGGTAGAAGCATGATGAATCTGATCAGTTTCAGGGACTTTCTTAAGCCTTTTGAGTTGTTCAGTTCCTGAACCTAAGGAGCTTCCTCAAAATGTGTCTTGAGCTTCTGTGCAAATAGAATATTTATTCTCCAAGGACTTTACTATACAACACTTCAGACTTTGACGGCATTGGTACTGTATAATTTTATAGGTGTTGTGAAATGTCACCATAAAGCATACTTGAGACATAGTCCTTACCATGTGTTGTGCAAGTCCTTGGTGAACTCTTCAGCCTGGATCTTGCCCTTTTCTGGGAAACTTTTCTTGCCTTATTTGTTAATAATTTCTTTCCATGGCATACCTGTGGCAGCCTAGGAACAACTTGTGGGTTCTGAGGGTCAGACTGAGGTCATCAAGGGTGGAAGCAAGTACCTTTGCCCACTGAATCATCTAGCCAGCCCAGTTTTCAGTCTTTAGGAAAAGGTGATTTTTCTTTTTTTTTTTTTTTTCGAGACAGGGTTTCTCTGTGTGTAGCCCTGGCTGTCCTGGAACTCACTCTGTAGACCAGGCTAGCCTCGAACTCTCGAACTCAGAGATCCTCCTGCCTCTGCCTCCCAAGTGCTGGGATTAAAGGCGTGCGCCACCACCGCCCGGCAAAGGTGATTTTTCTAAATGTCCTGAAGTTTTGAGGATAATGTTCCTTGATGGTAGGACCTTCTCTTTGGCAACATTGATGTGTTCAATGCTTTTATCCCCTTACGTGAGTTTTTCTTCCTTATTTGTTTTGGCATTCCTTGTTACAGATTCTTAGCTTGCCTGACAATCATTAAGAAACAGATTACTAGTGATTGCTAATGTGTGTGTGTTCTAGTTGAACTTGGAGTGCTAGGAATTGAATCCAGGGCCTTATACATGCTAAAGAAGTACTCAGCCATTGAGTAGAGCTCAGCCCAATGTCTCTAGGCTTTTCTTAGGATAGACAAATTCTCTGGGGATGTTTTTGGTTATTGGTTTATTTGGTTTTGGGTTTGGTTTGGTTTGTGTTGCGTTAGATATTTAAATGAAGGCCGTTGGACAGGCCGACTATCTATGTGGCAGTGACTCTGCTTAGCTCAGGCCACCATGCGCCTCAGCCTGAAACCAAGCGCCCCGCAGCTAGAAATGGCCAGCCAGAAACACCGGCCCTGCCACCTACAAGACACTAGCATGGGAGATGGCTCTGCCAATCTACCACGCTGTCTTCACAATGCTTGGCTGAACCCAGACCATCCCGCCATTCACATGGGCCCGGTAGGAATGAGACTCTAATGCTTAAATTATCCAAAGGCTTTATATGTTTGGTAATGCTCAATAACAAGATGCCCATACAATCAGAGGTGTAACTCAATACCCAACCTAGACATACCAACTACCTTTGACTGCTAGAGACAGGCACATGTCCACTTCCATGTTACAGGTTTGGTTTAGTTTAGTTTGGTTTTGGTTTTTCAAGACAGGGTTTTGTGTGTGTGTGTGTGTGTGTGTGTGTGTGTGTGTGTGTGTGTAGTTCTGCCTGTCCTAGAACTCACTCTGTAGATCAAGCTAGCCTAGAACTCACAGAGTTCTGCCTCTGCCTCCTGAGTGTTGGGATTACAGGCACCATCACCGATTGGCTAAAAATAAGTAATTTTTTTTTTTAAAGAGTGAAAGCTGACACCATAGAACAGTAACTAGTCCCCCACAAAAGGCAATATGTTACATTGATTCTGACCTCAACTACTGTTTTCCTATATACAGCAATGTTTAGACTCTACCTATGGTACCAACTATCCCAGCATGAAAAGTAAATTTGGCATAGGATTTTGTTTTCTGCTATTGGCCAAAGCAAAAGAAAGTAATTAGATTTACAAATGTCCCTGAAAAAGAGAGAAAGCAGACAATACATGAAATTAGTTTTCAAAATCCCAGGCCTCAGTTATTGAGGGAAACGAATTCCTAGTATATAGGGGAGTTGAGTTACCCATTGTCCAGCTTACACTTTACAAAGAGATTCCACCCTGTGGACCAGAAAGCAAGGACTGAGCCTTCCTGGAGCCTGCCTTTGTGAATAATCAAAGCTAAGAAAATAGAAGCCTGGAGAACCCAGGCTATCTGTAGGGTGGTCTTGAGTATTGAGCAGAAGATGTATCTGCATATGATTGAGAAAACAGGCTACAGTAAGCAGGAAAGTCTGCTATGTATAGCTCTCGGATACTGTCTGATGACATTCTTAGCTGTGGGGTTGTTGAAGGCTGGTGGTCTAGCAACGCATTCTGGGAAGTTTTACCTGATAATCTCAGGCTTATTAGGCCAGGCACAGAGGCGGGTGATAGGTGGCTATCAAACAAACCGAAGATATATGGAGATGATTTGGCTCTGGCTCTGACAAATTCCAAATCTCCACAGTAAATCAGTCTTGAATCATTGATACAGGTATGGGATTTTTCTGAAAAGCTCAGTTCACCTGGAGAAGCACCAAAGTTGAGTCAGGAAGCAAAAGAGACAAGGGGAGACTGGCTTGGGGCCTTGACGGTGGTTTCTGTGTAAGACAAGTTAAATTTTAGTGGGCTCTGAGTAACAGGAGTGGTCTTCAATTATCAAGTTTGGTTGGCCCTGGGCTTTGTGTAGAATTTAGATAAATAGGGGATGGATCTAGGATTGATTGGTTTGCATGTGAAAAAAACCACTGTCAGGCCTGTTGTTTGCAATCATTAGGAGGAAGCAGAGAGCATCGGCTCTCTCTCTCTCTCTCTCTCTCTCTCTCTCTCTCTCTCTCTCTCTC
>NW_021624173.1:0-5696 GCF_004785775.1 Grammomys surdaster
AGATAGATAGATAGATAGATAGATAGATAGATAGATAGATAGATAGATAGAACTGGGCAGTGGTGGCGCACGCTTTTAATCCCAGCACTTGGGAGACAGAGGCAGGTGGATTTCTGAGTTGGAGGCCAGCCTGGTCTACAGAGTGAGTTCCAGGACAGCCAGAGATACACAGAGAAACCCTACCTTGAAAACCAAAAAAAAGAAAAGATAGATGATAGATAGACAGACAGACAGACAGATGTTTCAGCCTAGCTCTTGTCAAATCTCACCACACAGATAGCCTAGGTGAAGGACTCACCGACAGACACTACAGAATGCTGGCTTGCACCAGTCCTGTTGACAGGCTCTTTCCAAACCTCATGTCCTCCTCACTTCAAAAGGACAACAAGGATGTTTGTGTCTAGTTCCCAGACTACACTGTTAGGAAGTGATGGGTCTGGACCAAGGATGGTTGAATGCCTCCAGGCTGACACGTGAGCAAGGCCCCCCATGTGCTTCCTTCTTACTTCCTGGTCAGTGCCAACCTAAGTGAAGCCTACTCAGAGCACAGGCATGGGAAACCCAACAGGTCCTCGATTTAAAGGGTAATTAGATCAGCAGGCTTCTCCCCTGGTTCGTGGAAGTCCTTATTGCCCTTCGCACGCTCTCTACCCATGTGATACAGAGGATGACGCAGCAAGAAAGCCATCACCAGATGCTCCTCTTCTATTTCCACTTCTCAGCTGTTAGAACCATGGGCTAAGTAAACTTCTATTGTTTATAAATTACCAGGATGTGGTATTCTGTTATAGTAGCACAAAGACAAGGCTTGACCCTCCCTTCTCTGGAAATCTCTGTCCCGACCCGTGGAATCTCCCTACTAGTAGTCATGAGAACTCCGTGAAGGACCACGACCACTTGTATAGCAGCAAAGCCAACTTTGCCCACATCTCCTAAGCTGTCTCAGGATCCGGCAAAGCTACTGCATCACTTGCCTCGAAAAGGTGGGGAAATTGAGACCGTCTGCTGCCATCTGGATTTGCCGGGAAGCCCCTGCTTCGGTCCTCGCACACCATCCTAGGAAGAATCTTCCTGCACCGTGATATCTAAAGGTTTGTGGGCTGGCTTCAGACCAGCTGTGGGCAGAGAGTAAGAGGGGCAGGAGAGACTCAGAACTCTGCCTCTGTACAGCAAGGAGTTACAAGGAAAACTCAGCTGCCTAAGCTTGCGTTGAGGTTATTAGTCTGCTGGGCCCAAAGCTGGCCCTCCCTTCCTTCTTTCTGCTGGCCCATACTCTATCTTGCTTTGCCTGGCTCTAGAAAGCCCCAAACCTTGTCCCGAGTTGTTAAGGCACAGGGAAAGTCCAATAACTCCAAGCCACGACTTTAAAACAAGGGGGAAGTCGGGGGGGGGGGGGTCGGGGAGTGGGAAGTCATTCAAGATGAAGCACTGAGTGCCAGGATCCGGGACAGCAAGTTCTAGATAACAGAGAGGGGGAAGTTGGGTCCCAGACTCAACTTCATAAATTACCGGAAGACCTGGCCTGGTCCCCCAGCAAGTACAGCGCAGAGCCAGCGGTCCTGTGCCCTTCTCACGGTGTCTTGATAAGCGTTTGTCTAAAGCGGTAGAGCATGAGGGAATAATGGTTTTTCTCAGCTGTCTCCTTTCCCAGGCCTGGGAGCTGATATAATCGAGCTCTTTCTCTCCTTGGGCACACTGGGCTGGGGATGTACTGCCACTGATGTTTCATGGGGTCCTGGATGTACTGTCCATAGTCCCCTTGGCGTTAGACCGGGGTCGGGGGGAAGGGGTGGTCAGAACTAGTGGGCCATAGGCACACAGGTCCAGGGTGACCCCAGCCTTTACCTTGACCCTGAGACTGCCCTCTGTTACTGGGTCTCTCTCCACTGTCACCAGGCCTTAAGTCTTGGCTCTACTCAGAGGCCTTAGGCCAGTGGCTTTCCTACCCTGCTCTTCTCTGAGTCCCTCCCACACTTGCCCTGCCTGTTTACCAGTTGGGCTAAAAAACTCTAGTTTCCTAAATGGGTCAGGGAGGGTGACCAGACGTCAGGCTTCTAGTTGGAAGGCCACCTTGAGGGATTCTGGAAAGGAAGACAGTAGCGCCCTGGAGAGATACCATTAGGTCTGTTCTGCCCTGAGAACTCCTGATGCTAGCTGGGCCCACCTCCACCCCCTTACATCCTGTGTGTGATCCCCAAACCAAAGGAGACACTACAGCTCCTTGTCTCCAGCCAGATGCATCTCTTCACCCTGCCAGGATACTCAGTCAGCCTACACAGGAAGCGTGGGGACTGGAGGTTGGGAGAGTGGCCAGTGCTGTGTCCCACGGGAGACAGAGTCGATGGCCTTGCCTTTGGTGTGGGAGCCTTGTCCCCCAGCCCCAAGCACACTGACGGGCCCTGATTGCATCTGCTCTCGGGTTCCATACGGAGTTCTTCCTGTCTGTGACTCCCAACCTGCTCCCCTGAAGCTCAAACCCTGCTCCTAAGGTCAGGTCTCCCCTCTAACTCCTGAGCCCCACACCACTGAACCCACACCACTGAACTCTTCATCTTGTTTCCATGGAGACCTCCCCGTGAGCACTAAGGGAGCATCACCGTGGCTGTGGTTTACCTACTCTGGGCAGGTGGAGTTTTCCTACCTCTGCAGCAGTCCTGGAGCTCAGTGAGCCTGAAGTCTGTGGTCCATAAAGCCTTTTGAAATAAGCAATAGCATCCTTTCCTGGAAGGTCTGGGCTGTGGGTGTTGAGGTACCTCTTGCTGGGCAAGATGGAACCCCTAGTGTGGGCTGCCTGGCCTGCCTCCCATGAAACCCGTCTCCTTCCACCCACTCCACCCCAAGTTGAACATTTTCACTGTCTCTCTGAGGGACACCGTTGGCCTCTAATACCTGGTTCTTAAAAGACCTCAGTCATTAGGATTGAACCAGACCAGTAGCAAGTCACCTGGCACAACAACCCTGAGGCTCTGGTCCTGCCTCAGTGGCTGCAGAGCCCCAGGAGGAGACGGCAGCAGTGGTCTCAGCCATGCCGCTCCCAGGCTCGAGGTCCAGGCCCTCGTAGATGGTAGGAAGCGAGGTGTGCTGGCTCAGTCGCCTTCGCAGGCCAACCAGCAAGGGCTGGGGAAGCGAAGACACATCCACGTTGTTACCCAGGTCAACCCAGGCCAACACGGGGACCTTGGCGGCGTCCTTGATAGCCTCGGTGAGTTCCCGGGCAGCAGCTCTTGTCAGCCTATTACCGTTGAGCAGCAGCTGGGTGAGGCGGGGCAGAGCCCAGAGGCTGGGAAGCAGCAGATGCAACAGCTCATCGCTCAGCTCCGTGAAGCTCAGGTCTAGAACCACCAGCTCTACATCACGACTGTCCAGGTAGCGGGATATGTGCTGCACATCCCGGACCGATAGCGGGATGCCAGAAAGGTCCACCGTCTCCCCTACCAGCAGAGTCTTCTGGAGGCTGCTCTTGAGGCTATGGAGGGAGGGATGCAGATGGGTACAGCGGACCAGGACCCGGGCCCAGGCTGGACCCCAGCCACAGCAGACAGTTACCCACCAAGGGCAACCTAGGTTTCCTAGGCCTGGCAAAGCCTGGTTTAATAGCGCCACTTCTGGGACTGGAGGGATGACTCGGCAGTTAAGGGTGCGCTCTGCTCTTACAGAGGACCCGAGTTCAGTTCCCAACACCCACAGCATGACTTAATAACTATCTGCACCTGCCGCTCTAAGGAATTCAATCCCCTGTAGCCTCTAGTACATAGCACATATACATGCATGCAGAGAAAGCATTTGCACCCTAAAAAAAAAATTAAAAAAATAAATATTTTTTAAGCCATTTTTTTTTTTACCCTTGGTGGCCAAAGGCTATGCTTTCTGAGATCGGTTTCCCCTCTGGTGAAATGGGGCCAGGGTCGTTGTAAAGATTGGATACATGAATTAAGGCTCTTTATGTAAACTATTATTATGCTTCCTGCATTAAAATTACTTATTTTCATGACAGCCCAAGGGTGTGTCAATGATAAACCCACTCCACAAAGGAACGACAGGAAGTGAAACGGGTCCCTTGCCTGTACATCACCAGATTGGGAGGTAGGTTAGGAAGAACACTGAGAATATTGCCAGGGCCCCATCTGCTATGGCAGGAAACATGGTTTTTGGGTTCGCCTTGGACCACAAAGATTAAGAATAAAACAGGATGCAGGATAAACAGAGCTCAGTCAGTTCCCAGCTGCGGTTCTAGACCTTAGGATGCCAGGACTGGTTCTGATCGGAGACTGTTTCTCGAGGCTATGATTTAGTGACCAAAAACTGGACCACGAGCAGAGTAAGCTATGGGGAAGCTGTGGAAGTCTTTGCCTCAGGAAATCTGGAGCTGATGAATTCCCAAAGGGTTGCAGGAGAGTTGGGGAAAGAATTATCCCCTAGGCAAGCTACTTCCCTCTCCTTGGTGTCCTTCCCTGTGAAATGGGAGGCTCAGAATCTATGGGGTTTATTATTATTGTTGTTGTTGTTATTAAGATTTTACCTGCCGGGCAGTGGTGGTACACGCCTTTAATCCCAGCACTTGGGAGGCAGAGGCAGGCAGATTTCTGAGTTCGAGGCCAGCCTAGTCTACAGAGTGAGTTCCAGGACAGCCAGGGCTACACAGAGAAACCCTGACTCGAAAAAACCAAAAAAACAAAAAGATTTTACCTAATGTATGTGGTGGAGCCCAAGGAGACACAGGCTCTAGGAAGGGACAGGGGTGGAAGGACCAGTGACTGGCAGGACGTGTCACTGTCCTGCAAGGAAATGAGAAGCAACTCACACGGAGCATGGTGCTTGGCTTAGGGTCTGCTGCCGCCAGCCACGGCTGCTGTCAGGGCTGGACTCTTATTGTAGAATAAAGCAAGGGGACAGCAGAGTGAGGTTTTGGCACACTGAGCTCTCAGAGAAGGGACCCTCAACGACGGCGTTCAAGGGTCGCAGCTGGGCTCTCCTCACCTGCTCTGGGTTTTCCTGTGGGGTTTTCGCTTGGAGTGTGGAGTGAGGTGGTAGATAAGCTGTCGACAGATCTTATCCGAGGATTTCCAGAGCTCATGGTCCTACGTTGGGGGGGGAGGAGGAAGAGGGGGTACCATGGTCAGGATGAGCCTGAGTCCCTTCCATTCTGCCCTGGCTGTAGCCTGGCATACAGCCAGGAGAGGCTGCCTGCTGCGAGCTGGAAAGGCTAGTCTGAGGCCCGCGGTGCCCAGTGGGAGGAAGCCCAGACAAAGAGGCCCTTGTTCACTGTCCTCAGGCCTAAGGCCAGTAGCTCAAGCTATCAGCCAGCAGCTTGCCACCCTCAACGCCCCCAGGGGACTCGCCACAAGGAGAAGGCCAGACCAGGCCCCTTGAGGGAGCCCTATTCCAGAGACGCCAGTCCCAGAGAATAACAAGACAGGTCAGCACGCTCTTCCTCTCATTCTTCAAGCTACGCTGCGCCTGTGGGGCCTGGGTCTGGGCTGACAGGGCCGGGGTTTTATGTTTTACTGCACAACATGGTTCTCTCTTGATCCTGACTGTATTCCCAAAGAGGCCCAGCTTGGGGCAAAACACAAGGTGTGCTTTCCCCAGAGCTGGCACTGAGCATGCTCCATCACCCAGAACATTCTTTTATACTGTTAGCACCCCCCCCACACACACACACACACCCCGGGCATGCAATACACAGTGACAGCAGA
>NW_021624174.1:0-5696 GCF_004785775.1 Grammomys surdaster
AGATAGATAGATAGATAGATAGATAGATAGATAGATAGATAGATAGATAGAACTGGGCAGTGGTGGCGCACGCTTTTAATCCCAGCACTTGGGAGACAGAGGCAGGTGGATTTCTGAGTTGGAGGCCAGCCTGGTCTACAGAGTGAGTTCCAGGACAGCCAGAGATACACAGAGAAACCCTACCTTGAAAACCAAAAAAAAGAAAAGATAGATGATAGATAGACAGACAGACAGACAGATGTTTCAGCCTAGCTCTTGTCAAATCTCACCACACAGATAGCCTAGGTGAAGGACTCACCGACAGACACTACAGAATGCTGGCTTGCACCAGTCCTGTTGACAGGCTCTTTCCAAACCTCATGTCCTCCTCACTTCAAAAGGACAACAAGGATGTTTGTGTCTAGTTCCCAGACTACACTGTTAGGAAGTGATGGGTCTGGACCAAGGATGGTTGAATGCCTCCAGGCTGACACGTGAGCAAGGCCCCCCATGTGCTTCCTTCTTACTTCCTGGTCAGTGCCAACCTAAGTGAAGCCTACTCAGAGCACAGGCATGGGAAACCCAACAGGTCCTCGATTTAAAGGGTAATTAGATCAGCAGGCTTCTCCCCTGGTTCGTGGAAGTCCTTATTGCCCTTCGCACGCTCTCTACCCATGTGATACAGAGGATGACGCAGCAAGAAAGCCATCACCAGATGCTCCTCTTCTATTTCCACTTCTCAGCTGTTAGAACCATGGGCTAAGTAAACTTCTATTGTTTATAAATTACCAGGATGTGGTATTCTGTTATAGTAGCACAAAGACAAGGCTTGACCCTCCCTTCTCTGGAAATCTCTGTCCCGACCCGTGGAATCTCCCTACTAGTAGTCATGAGAACTCCGTGAAGGACCACGACCACTTGTATAGCAGCAAAGCCAACTTTGCCCACATCTCCTAAGCTGTCTCAGGATCCGGCAAAGCTACTGCATCACTTGCCTCGAAAAGGTGGGGAAATTGAGACCGTCTGCTGCCATCTGGATTTGCCGGGAAGCCCCTGCTTCGGTCCTCGCACACCATCCTAGGAAGAATCTTCCTGCACCGTGATATCTAAAGGTTTGTGGGCTGGCTTCAGACCAGCTGTGGGCAGAGAGTAAGAGGGGCAGGAGAGACTCAGAACTCTGCCTCTGTACAGCAAGGAGTTACAAGGAAAACTCAGCTGCCTAAGCTTGCGTTGAGGTTATTAGTCTGCTGGGCCCAAAGCTGGCCCTCCCTTCCTTCTTTCTGCTGGCCCATACTCTATCTTGCTTTGCCTGGCTCTAGAAAGCCCCAAACCTTGTCCCGAGTTGTTAAGGCACAGGGAAAGTCCAATAACTCCAAGCCACGACTTTAAAACAAGGGGGAAGTCGGGGGGGGGGGGGTCGGGGAGTGGGAAGTCATTCAAGATGAAGCACTGAGTGCCAGGATCCGGGACAGCAAGTTCTAGATAACAGAGAGGGGGAAGTTGGGTCCCAGACTCAACTTCATAAATTACCGGAAGACCTGGCCTGGTCCCCCAGCAAGTACAGCGCAGAGCCAGCGGTCCTGTGCCCTTCTCACGGTGTCTTGATAAGCGTTTGTCTAAAGCGGTAGAGCATGAGGGAATAATGGTTTTTCTCAGCTGTCTCCTTTCCCAGGCCTGGGAGCTGATATAATCGAGCTCTTTCTCTCCTTGGGCACACTGGGCTGGGGATGTACTGCCACTGATGTTTCATGGGGTCCTGGATGTACTGTCCATAGTCCCCTTGGCGTTAGACCGGGGTCGGGGGGAAGGGGTGGTCAGAACTAGTGGGCCATAGGCACACAGGTCCAGGGTGACCCCAGCCTTTACCTTGACCCTGAGACTGCCCTCTGTTACTGGGTCTCTCTCCACTGTCACCAGGCCTTAAGTCTTGGCTCTACTCAGAGGCCTTAGGCCAGTGGCTTTCCTACCCTGCTCTTCTCTGAGTCCCTCCCACACTTGCCCTGCCTGTTTACCAGTTGGGCTAAAAAACTCTAGTTTCCTAAATGGGTCAGGGAGGGTGACCAGACGTCAGGCTTCTAGTTGGAAGGCCACCTTGAGGGATTCTGGAAAGGAAGACAGTAGCGCCCTGGAGAGATACCATTAGGTCTGTTCTGCCCTGAGAACTCCTGATGCTAGCTGGGCCCACCTCCACCCCCTTACATCCTGTGTGTGATCCCCAAACCAAAGGAGACACTACAGCTCCTTGTCTCCAGCCAGATGCATCTCTTCACCCTGCCAGGATACTCAGTCAGCCTACACAGGAAGCGTGGGGACTGGAGGTTGGGAGAGTGGCCAGTGCTGTGTCCCACGGGAGACAGAGTCGATGGCCTTGCCTTTGGTGTGGGAGCCTTGTCCCCCAGCCCCAAGCACACTGACGGGCCCTGATTGCATCTGCTCTCGGGTTCCATACGGAGTTCTTCCTGTCTGTGACTCCCAACCTGCTCCCCTGAAGCTCAAACCCTGCTCCTAAGGTCAGGTCTCCCCTCTAACTCCTGAGCCCCACACCACTGAACCCACACCACTGAACTCTTCATCTTGTTTCCATGGAGACCTCCCCGTGAGCACTAAGGGAGCATCACCGTGGCTGTGGTTTACCTACTCTGGGCAGGTGGAGTTTTCCTACCTCTGCAGCAGTCCTGGAGCTCAGTGAGCCTGAAGTCTGTGGTCCATAAAGCCTTTTGAAATAAGCAATAGCATCCTTTCCTGGAAGGTCTGGGCTGTGGGTGTTGAGGTACCTCTTGCTGGGCAAGATGGAACCCCTAGTGTGGGCTGCCTGGCCTGCCTCCCATGAAACCCGTCTCCTTCCACCCACTCCACCCCAAGTTGAACATTTTCACTGTCTCTCTGAGGGACACCGTTGGCCTCTAATACCTGGTTCTTAAAAGACCTCAGTCATTAGGATTGAACCAGACCAGTAGCAAGTCACCTGGCACAACAACCCTGAGGCTCTGGTCCTGCCTCAGTGGCTGCAGAGCCCCAGGAGGAGACGGCAGCAGTGGTCTCAGCCATGCCGCTCCCAGGCTCGAGGTCCAGGCCCTCGTAGATGGTAGGAAGCGAGGTGTGCTGGCTCAGTCGCCTTCGCAGGCCAACCAGCAAGGGCTGGGGAAGCGAAGACACATCCACGTTGTTACCCAGGTCAACCCAGGCCAACACGGGGAACTTGGCGGCGTCCTTGATAGCCTCGGTGAGTTCCCGGGCAGCAGCTCTTGTCAGCCTATTACCGTTGAGCAGCAGCTGGGTGAGGCGGGGCAGAGCCCAGAGGCTGGGAAGCAGCAGATGCAACAGCTCATCGCTCAGCTCCGTGAAGCTCAGGTCTAGAACCACCAGCTCTACATCACGACTGTCCAGGTAGCGGGATATGTGCTGCACATCCCGGACCGATAGCGGGATGCCAGAAAGGTCCACCGTCTCCCCTACCAGCAGAGTCTTCTGGAGGCTGCTCTTGAGGCTATGGAGGGAGGGATGCAGATGGGTACAGCGGACCAGGACCCGGGCCCAGGCTGGACCCCAGCCACAGCAGACAGTTACCCACCAAGGGCAACCTAGGTTTCCTAGGCCTGGCAAAGCCTGGTTTAATAGCGCCACTTCTGGGACTGGAGGGATGACTCGGCAGTTAAGGGTGCGCTCTGCTCTTACAGAGGACCCGAGTTCAGTTCCCAACACCCACAGCATGACTTAATAACTATCTGCACCTGCCGCTCTAAGGAATTCAATCCCCTGTAGCCTCTAGTACATAGCACATATACATGCATGCAGAGAAAGCATTTGCACCCTAAAAAAAAAATTAAAAAAATAAATATTTTTTAAGCCATTTTTTTTTTTACCCTTGGTGGCCAAAGGCTATGCTTTCTGAGATCGGTTTCCCCTCTGGTGAAATGGGGCCAGGGTCGTTGTAAAGATTGGATACATGAATTAAGGCTCTTTATGTAAACTATTATTATGCTTCCTGCATTAAAATTACTTATTTTCATGACAGCCCAAGGGTGTGTCAATGATAAACCCACTCCACAAAGGAACGACAGGAAGTGAAACGGGTCCCTTGCCTGTACATCACCAGATTGGGAGGTAGGTTAGGAAGAACACTGAGAATATTGCCAGGGCCCCATCTGCTATGGCAGGAAACATGGTTTTTGGGTTCGCCTTGGACCACAAAGATTAAGAATAAAACAGGATGCAGGATAAACAGAGCTCAGTCAGTTCCCAGCTGCGGTTCTAGACCTTAGGATGCCAGGACTGGTTCTGATCGGAGACTGTTTCTCGAGGCTATGATTTAGTGACCAAAAACTGGACCACGAGCAGAGTAAGCTATGGGGAAGCTGTGGAAGTCTTTGCCTCAGGAAATCTGGAGCTGATGAATTCCCAAAGGGTTGCAGGAGAGTTGGGGAAAGAATTATCCCCTAGGCAAGCTACTTCCCTCTCCTTGGTGTCCTTCCCTGTGAAATGGGAGGCTCAGAATCTATGGGGTTTATTATTATTGTTGTTGTTGTTATTAAGATTTTACCTGCCGGGCAGTGGTGGTACACGCCTTTAATCCCAGCACTTGGGAGGCAGAGGCAGGCAGATTTCTGAGTTCGAGGCCAGCCTAGTCTACAGAGTGAGTTCCAGGACAGCCAGGGCTACACAGAGAAACCCTGACTCGAAAAAACCAAAAAAACAAAAAGATTTTACCTAATGTATGTGGTGGAGCCCAAGGAGACACAGGCTCTAGGAAGGGACAGGGGTGGAAGGACCAGTGACTGGCAGGACGTGTCACTGTCCTGCAAGGAAATGAGAAGCAACTCACACGGAGCATGGTGCTTGGCTTAGGGTCTGCTGCCGCCAGCCACGGCTGCTGTCAGGGCTGGACTCTTATTGTAGAATAAAGCAAGGGGACAGCAGAGTGAGGTTTTGGCACACTGAGCTCTCAGAGAAGGGACCCTCAACGACGGCGTTCAAGGGTCGCAGCTGGGCTCTCCTCACCTGCTCTGGGTTTTCCTGTGGGGTTTTCGCTTGGAGTGTGGAGTGAGGTGGTAGATAAGCTGTCGACAGATCTTATCCGAGGATTTCCAGAGCTCATGGTCCTACGTTGGGGGGGAGGAGGAAGAGGGGGTACCATGGTCAGGATGAGCCTGAGTCCCTTCCATTCTGCCCTGGCTGTAGCCTGGCATACAGCCAGGAGAGGCTGCCTGCTGCGAGCTGGAAAGGCTAGTCTGAGGCCCGCGGTGCCCAGTGGGAGGAAGCCCAGACAAAGAGGCCCTTGTTCACTGTCCTCAGGCCTAAGGCCAGTAGCTCAAGCTATCAGCCAGCAGCTTGCCACCCTCAACGCCCCCAGGGGACTCGCCACAAGGAGAAGGCCAGACCAGGCCCCTTGAGGGAGCCCTATTCCAGAGACGCCAGTCCCAGAGAATAACAAGACAGGTCAGCACGCTCTTCCTCTCATTCTTCAAGCTACGCTGCGCCTGTGGGGCCTGGGTCTGGGCTGACAGGGCCGGGGTTTTATGTTTTACTGCACAACATGGTTCTCTCTTGATCCTGACTGTATTCCCAAAGAGGCCCAGCTTGGGGCAAAACACAAGGTGTGCTTTCCCCAGAGCTGGCACTGAGCATGCTCCATCACCCAGAACATTCTTTTATACTGTTAGCACCCCCCCACACACACACACACACACCCCGGGCATGCAATACACAGTGACAGCAGA